>NC_048576.1:99079812-99349812 GCF_013265735.2 Oncorhynchus mykiss
AAAACCCTGCTGTAGAAATACATTGAGTACAAAACCCTGCAGTAGAAATACATTGAGTAGAAAACCCTGCTGTAGAAACACCAGGCTATTCTCTGTGCTGTATTGGTTGTCATATCTACTGAATATGAATATTACCTGCTACAGTCAACACACATCTGTAATATACCTTGTGTATTTTCTGTCTGTTTTGAAGGATGCCATCAGCCAACACAATATGAGCTACTGGAAGGCCAGTCAGTACCTTGGAGTGGGCCCAGGTGAGTTAATAGTACTTTATGAATGCTCTATAACACCTTTATGAATACTCTATAAAGACTTTATGAATGCTCTATAAAAACTTTATGAATGCTCTATAAAGACTTTCTGAATGCTCTATAAAGACTTTCTGAATGCTCTGTAACACCTTTATGAATACTCTATAAAGACTTTATGAATGCTCTATAAAAACTTTATGAATGATCTATAAAGACTTTATGAATGCTCTATAAAGACGTTCTGAATGCTCTATAAAGACTTTATGAATGCTCTATAAAGACTTTCTGAATGCTCTGTAACACCATTATGAATGATCCATTATGAATGATCTATAAAGACTTTATGAATGCTCTATAAAGACTTTCTGAATGCTCTAACACCGTTATGAATGCTCTATAAAGACTTTCTGAATGCTCTGTAACACCATTATGAATGCTCTATAAAGACTTTATGAATGCTCTGTAACACCATTATGAATGCTCTATAAAGACTTTATGAATGCTCTGTAACACCATTATGAATGCTCTATAAAGACTTTATGAATGCTCTGTAAAGACGTTATGAATGCTCTGTAAAGACTTTATGAATGCTCTATAAAGCCTTTATCTGTGGTTGTTTATTTGAAGTGGGACTCTTCTGTCTGCCAGGTGCCCATGGTCGCTTCGTCCCCCGTGGAGAGGGGGATGTGTGTCGAGAGGCCCGTACCCAGACTCTGGAGCCTGATGTCTGGTTGAGAGAGGTGCAGCAGAGGAGTCACGGGACTCGACGCAGGATACCCCTCACCCACCTGGCACTGTGAGTCCACTTCTTTCCGCTTCAGGCTGTTTACCTGCACAGTTCACACCGTGCTACTCATTAAAGGGATAGTCCACTTCAGAATAAAACTCCTGTCAATTTGTTAATAATCTAGGATCTCTGAGTGGGTAAGATAACTATTTTCACCATTGATTTGACTTCTAAGTGGTCCGTCTGTACAAACAGAAAATCGTGTCGTGCCACGTCATCGCGATAAGGTTCTCGTCACTGTCGAAAGGGGAATAACAAACTATCACATTTCATAATGCTTTAAAAAAATTGGTAAGTGCACTCCCCATATCAGCCAATAGAAGGTGTGGACAGACTGGTTGACTGTGAGTCAGCTGATCTACTGTCTGCTCTTTAGACTGTTCACCTGCAGAGTTCATTCGGTGCTGCACGTTAATGACCTACATCCAATAATACTCCAGACTCACTCATAGCATGGGATTCTACGCTACAGAAACAGGAAATCCTGCCCTATGGGCCATTCTGCTTCGGACAAGGCTTCCTGTCTCGCAGCATGGCAGATGATATACTGTAGCAACCTGTTAACTTTATTCATCTGATTGCAGATTGGAGGAAGTGTTGGTCATGGGACTGCGTTTGATTGACGGCATCACTCACCAGGTAATCTAGTTTAACCCAGAATACTGACGGCATCACTCACCAGGTAATCTCGGTTAACCCAGAATACTGACGGCATCACTCACCAGGTAATCTAGGTTAACCCACAATACCGACGGCATCACTCACCAGGTAATCTAGATTAACCCAGAATACTGACGGCATCACTCACCAGGTAATCTAGATTAACCCAGAATGCCGACGGCATCACTCACCAGGTAGTCTAGATTAACCCAGAATACCGACGGCATCACTCACCAGGTAATCTAGATTAACCCAGAATACTGACGGCATCACTCACCAGGTAATCTAGATTAACCCACAATACCGACGGCATCACTCACCAGGTAATCTAGATTAACCCAGAATACTGACGGCATCACTCACCAGGTAATCTAGATTAACCCAGAATACCGACGGCATCACTCACCAGGTAATCTAGATTAACCCAGAATACCGACGGCATCACTCACCAGGTAATCTAGATTAACCCACAATACTGACGGCATCACTCACCAGGTAATCTAGATTAACCCAGAATACTGATGGCATCACTCACCAGGTAATCTCGGTTAACCCAGAATACTGACGGCATCACTCACCAGGTAATCTCGGTAAACCCAGAATACTGATGGCATCACTCACCAGGTAATCTAGGCTAACCTAGAATACTGACGACATCACTCACCAGGTAATCTAGGCTAACCCAGAATACTGATGGCATCACTCACCAGGTAATCTAGGCTAACCCAGAATACTGACGGCATCACTCACCAGGTAATCTCGGTTAACCCAGAATACTGATGGCATCACTCACCAGGTAATCTAGGCTAACCTAGAATACTGACGACATCACTCACCAGGTAATCTAGGCTAACCCAGAATACTGACGGCATCACTCACCAGGTAATCTAGGCTAACCCAGAATACTGATGGCATCACTCACCAGGTAATCTAGGCTAACCCAGAATACTGACGGCATCACTCACCAGGTAATCTAGGTTAACCCAGAATACTGATGGCATCACTCACCAGGTAATCTAGGCTAACCCAGAATACTGACGGCATCACTCACCAGGTAATCTAGGCTAACCCAGAATACTGACGGCATCACTCACCAGGTAATCTTGGTTAACCCAGAATACTGACGGCATCACTCACCAGGTAATCTAGGTTAACCCAGAATACTGACGGCATCACTCACCAGGTAATCTAGGCTAAACCCAGAACCAAAAGTCTCACATCATTTGGTCAGATTATGTTTACATTGTCTGTCCACATACTATACAGTATATATATACACACTATATTCTATACCAAGATGAGGTTTCAGCTGTTTCTAGATTCATGGTTTGCATCAATAGGGGCCATCCGTGATTAAAGCATTTTTTAACCTGTTGTGTTCAGTATTTGTATGTTCCACACCATTGTTCTGATTCACCTTACTTCCTGTCTACATCTGTCTCCGTCTCTGATTCACCTTACTTCCTGTCTACATCTGTCTTTGTCTCTGATTCACCTTACTTCCTGTCTACATCTGTCTTTGTCTCTGATTCACCTTACTTCCTGTCTACATCTGTCTTTGTCTCTGATTCACCTTACTTCCTGTCTACATCTGTCTTTGTCTCTGATTCACCTTACTTCCTGTCTACATCTGTCACCGTCTCTGATTCACCTTACTTCCTGTCTACATCTGTCACCGTCTCTGATTCACCTTACTTCCTGTCTACATCTGTCTTTGTCTCTGATTCACCTTACTTCCTGTCTACATCTGTCTTTGTCTCTGATTCACCTTACTTCCTGTCTACATCTGTCTTTGTCTCTGATTCACCTTACTTCCTGTCTACATCTGTCTCGGTCTCTGATTCACCTTACTTCCTGTCTACATCTGTCTTTGTCTCTGATTCACCTTACTTCCTGTCTACATCTGTCTCCGTCTCTGATTCACCTTACTTCCTGTCTACATTTGTCTTTGTCTCTGATTCACCTTACTTCCTGTCTACATCTTTCTTTGTCTCCGATTCACCTTACTTCCTGTCTACATCTGTCTTTGTCTCTGATTCACCTTACTTCCTGTCTACATCTGTCTTTGTCTCTGATTCACCTTACTTCCTGTCTACATCTGTCTTTGTCTCTGATTCACCTTACTTCCTGTCTACATCTGTCTTTGTCTCTGATTCACCTTACTTCCTGTCTACATCTGTCTTTGTCTCTGATTCACCTTACTTCCTGTCTACATCTGTCTCCGTCTCTGATTCACCTTACTTCCTGTCTACATCTGTCTCTGATTCATGTTATTTCTGTGGCAGCATTGGCAGTTGTTCAGTCCCAGGGCAGATCTGTACCAGATTCTCAGCTCATCCTCTGAAGTACAAGACCTTCAACAGACAGGCCTCCTAATTCTGGATGACAGGTAACCCAGATCTTCAACAGACAGGCCTCCTAATCCTGGATGACAGGTAACCCAGACCTTCAACAGACAGGCCTCCTAATCCTGGATGACAGGTAACCCAGACCTTCAACAGACAGGCCTCCTAATTCTGGATGACAGGTAACCCAGACCTTCAACAGACAGGCCTCCTAATCCTGGATGACAGGTAACCCAGACCTTCAACAGACAGGCCTCCTAATCCTGGATGACAGGTAACCCAGACCTTCAACAGACAGGCCTCCTAATCCTGGATGACAGGTAACCCAGACCTTCAACAGACAGGTCTTATAATCCTGGATGACAGGTAACCCAGACCTTCAACAGACAGGCCTCCTAATCCTGGATGACAGGTAACCCAGACCTTTATCAGACAGGTCTTATAATCCTGGATGACAGGTAACCCAGACCTTCAACAGACAGGTCTTATAATCCTGGATGACAGGTAACCCAGACCTTCAACAGACAGGCCTCCTAATCCTGGATGACAGGTAACCCAGACCTTCAACAGACAGGTCTTATAATCCTGGATGACAGGTAACCCAGACCTTCAACAGACAGGTCTTATAATCCTGGATGACAGGTAACCCAGACCTTCAACAGACAGGCCTCCTAATCCTGGATGACAGGTAACCCAGACCTTCAACAGACAGGTTTTATAATCCTGGATGACAGGTAACCCAGACCTTCAACAGACAGGCCTCCTAATCCTGGATGGCAGGTAACCCAGACCTTCAACAGACAGGTCTTATAATCCTGGATGACAGGTAACCCAGACCTTCAACAGACAGGCCTCCTAATCCTGGATGACAGGTAACCCAGACCTTCAACAGACAGGTCTTGTAATCCTGGATGGCAGGTAACCCAGACCTTCAACAGACAGGTCTTATAATCCTGGATGACAGGTAAACCAGACCTTCAACAGACAGGTCTTCTAATCCTGGATGACAGGTAACCCAGACCTTCAACAGACAGGTTTTATAATCCTGGATGACAGGTAACCCAGACCTTCAACAGACAGGCCTCCTAATCCTGGATGGCAGGTAACCCAGACCTTCAACAGACAGGCCTCCTAATCCTGGATGACAGGTAACCCAGACCTTCAACAGACAGGCCTCCTAATCCTGGATGACAGGTAACCCAGACCTTCAACAGACAGGCCTCCTAATCCTGGATGACAGGTAACCCAGACCTTCAACAGACAGGCCTCCTAATCCTGGATGGCAGGTAACCCAGACCTTCAACAGACAGGCCTCCTAATCCTGGAAGACAGGTAACCCAGACCTTCAACAGACAGGTCTTATAATCCTGGATGACAGGTAACCCAGACCTTCAATAGACAGGCCTCCTAATCCTGGATGGCAGATAACCCAGACCTTCAACAGACAGGTCTTCTAATCCTGGATGACAGGCAACCCAGACCTTCAACAGACAGGCCTCCTAATCCTGGCTGACAGGTAACCCAGACCTTCAACAGACAGGTCTTGTAATCCTGGATGACAGGTAATCCAGACCTTCAACAGACAGGCCTCCTAATCCTGGATGACAGGTAACCCAGACCTTCAACAGACAGGCCTCCTAATCCTGGATGACAGGTAACCCAGACCTTCAACAGACAGGTCTTATAATCCTGGATGACAGGTAACCCAGACCTTCAACAGACAGGCCTCCTAATCCTGGATGACAGGTAACCCAGACCTACAACAGACAGGCCTCCTAATCCTGGATGACAGGTAACCCAGACCTTCAACAGACAGGCCTCCTAATCCTGGATGACAGGTAACCCAGACCTTCAACAGACAGGTCTTCTAATCCTGGATGACAGGTAACCCAGACCTTCAACAGACAGGTATTCTAAGCCTTATAACTTGTGGTTTGTTTAAAGTGGGACCCAGTAGTTGTATCTCCGTGTCTGTATGAGTCTATTTGAACCAGCTGTGAGGTGGTAGGGGCCGAAACGTGCACCCCTGGGGGTCCCCGGGTCTGAGTTCGGGAAACACTGACGAGCCCTTTTGTCTTGTTTGTAGGGGTCTGCGGTGCTCGTGGCAGGGCCTGGCCTTACTGGACAGCATGTTACCCACTCTGCTGTTGCTGCTGGAGGCCTACATCACCCAGGGGCTCCAGGAGCAGCAGGCCAGGGGCCCCATAGGAGACCAGAGACATGGAGGACAGAGGGTCTCCAAGCCTGGCTGACAGACAGGGGAGATTGACCCAGAGACTGAGCCCGAGACTGACCCGGAGCCCGAGACTGACCCGGAGCCCGAGACTGACCCGGAGCCCGAGACTGACCCGGAGACCGAGACTGACCCGGAGACCGACACTGAGCCCGAGACTGACCCGGAGCCCGAGACTGACCCGGAGCCCGAGACTGACCCGGAGCCCGAGACTGACCCGGAGCCCGAGACTGACCCGGAGACTGAGCCTGACCCGGAGACTGAGCCTGACCCGGAGACTGAGACTGACACTGAGACTGAGCCGGAGACTGAGCCGGAGACTACCCCGGCAGCCACTATGAACTGTAGCTACTGGTCTAATCGACCATCTACACTGATGAAGTAGATTAGCTGCAGTAAGATGACGCTAACCTGCTGTCACCGTGTTCTGATCAGTGACAGGTTAGATGGGCCTGAGATGCTGATAAAGCTCTGTACTTTACAGTTTAACAGGATGCTGTCGGGACTCTGATAAAGCTCTGTACTTTACAGTTTAACAGGATGCTGTTGGGACTCTGATAAAGCTCTGTACTTTACAGTTTAACAGGATGCTGTTGGGACTCTGATAAAGCTCTGTACTTTACAGTTTAACAGGATGCTGTTGGGACTCGGGAAAGGTTCTCCACACCATGTCTTCTATGAACAAATCATTCTGTACCCTTCAATGTAGTAGAGGGAATCTCTCTCTCACACACACATACTCAAACACACACTCACTCACACACACACACTCACACACACTCACACACACTCACACACACTCACACTCACACTCACACTCACACACACACAGTCACACACACACTCACACACACACACTCTCACTCACACACAGACACACACACACACACACGACAAGCAGTTACCAAAAGCAGCAGTTAAATAGGTTGTTTATGAAGGTTAGCGTGCCACGGACTCCAGTTCCTCCACGCTTCTCTAGTTGTCTGTCATCAGAGCTGTAGTGAACCACTGTTATTGTCGAGGTCCCTGGAATGGAGCTCTGCTTCCCCATCATCATAGCGTGAGAAGATGTAGCATGAGCAGGGGGCTGGATCACCTGGCAGAGAGAGAGAGAGAGAGAGGGTGGGTGGGTGTGTGTGTGTATGTTTGGGCAGAGTGATAGTGAGTGTGTGTGTTTGGGCAGAGTGACGTGGTCGTGGTCCCTGTATCTGGCCCAGGTGCAGAGCAGATCCCAGATTAGACAGACGGGCTTAAACCTTCTGTTGTCCATCAGCTGTGATGAAAGTCTTGGTCTGACAGGTACACAACATGTAATGCACCAAGAAGAGTCTGGAGCGTGTTGTTTTAAGCATGAAGACAGCATCACAACACTGTAGACTGGAGCGTATTGTGTTTAAGCCTGAAGACAGCATCACAACACTGTAGACTGGAGCGTGTTGTTTAAGCCTGAAGACAACACTGTAGACTGGAGCGTATTGTTTAAGCATGAAGACAGCATCACAACACTGTAGACTGGAGCGTATTGTTTAAGCCTGAAGACAACACTGTAGACTGGAGCGTATTGTTTAAGCCTGAAGACAGCATCACAACACTGTAGACTGGAGCGTATTGTTTAAGCCTGAAGACAGCATCACAACACTGTAGACTGGAGCGTATTGTTTAAGCCTGAAGACAGCATCACAACACTGTAGACTGGAGCGTATTGTTTAAGCCTGATGACAGCATCACAACACTGTAGACTGGAGCGTATTGTTTAAGCCTGATGACAGCATCACAACACTGTAGTCTGGAGCGTATTGTTTAAGCCTGATGACAGCATCACAACACTGTAGACCGGAGCGTATTGTGGAGGCTTGTTGAGATGGGTCTGTTGACACGCTGGGTGTATTGTAGGTATAGTGTACATGGGTTAATAAGAAGAGCACATTTTATAATAGGATAATTATAACCGATTGCCAAGTAAGATGGACTGTGAAATGCATAGTTGGTTCAATTTCTTACTCAATACAAATGCTTTCTACTATTCATTCTGATATTTATGGTCATTCATGCTCATTAAAGAAATGGTGTACATTCCCTATAAATGTAACTACTTTTGACCTGAGCCCTGACCTGAGCCCTTTGACCCCTGACCTGAGCCCTATGACCCCTGGCCTGAGCCCTATTAGCCCTGACCTGAGCCCTTTGACCCCTGACCTGAGCCCTATTAGCCCTGAGCCCTATGAGCCCTGACCCGAGCCCTGACCTGAGCTCTATGAGCCCTGACCTGAGCCCTATGAGCCCTGACCTGAGCCCTTTGACCCCTGACCTGAGCCCTTTGACCCCTGACCTGAGCCCTATGAGCCCTGACCTGAGCCCTATGAGCCCTGACCTGAGCCCTATGAGCCCTGACCTGAGCCCTATGAGCCCTGACCTGAGCCCTATGAGCCCTGTGAGTCCTGACCTGAGTCCTGACCTGAGTCCTGACCTGAGTCCTGACCTGAGTCCTGACCTGAGTCCTGACCTGAGTCCTGACCTGAGCCCTGACCTGAGCCCTGACCTGAGCCCTGACCTGAGTCCTGACCTGAGTCCTAACCAAAATGAGTGCATTACATAGGGAATAGGATGCCTTTTGGAATGCACACAATATCAACTGTGGCTAGTAGGTTATCATCTCTCCATGTCTCTCTCTCTCTCTCTCTCCATGTCTCTCTCTCCATGTCTCTCTCTCTCTCTCCATGTCGCCCTCCTCTCTCTCTCTCTGTCTCTGTCTCTCTCTCCATGTCAGGACATTAATGTCATGTTAAATGGAGCATGTAGGAATTAGATCTCTCTCTGTCTCTCTGCCTGATATTCTAAACTTGTGTTTTCCCCTGTTCCCTGTGTTGACCTGTATAGAGAAGGGCCCTGTGTTGACCTGTATAGAGAAGGAGACAGGAGAGTGAGAGTGAGGAGAGTGAGGCAGATATATATTATTACTGTGTTAAACCTGGCAGTACTACTGATTTCTCTGAGAGTGAGGCAGATATATATTATTACTGTGTTAAACCTAGCAGTACTACTGATTTCTCTGAGACTGAGGCAGATATATATTATTACTGTGTAAAACCTAGCAGTACTACTGATTTCTCTGAGACTGAGGCAGACCATTTAGCAAAAAAACCATGATTATTTGTCTCTGAAATGAAACAAGTTATTTAAAACTAAACACGTCTGTCATTGAACAACCGCGTGAGTGATTTAGATCGTGAAAAAACACACCAATCTCGTTCAAAATTTCTATAAATAATAAAAGCTAATTTACCAACACTTCTGAAATGGATAGAAGGCGTTTTGGAATGAAACTCTTCAATTACTACGTCACACATTGAGTGTTCAGATTTGTTATTTTGATAAACTGTCTGTTTATTTTTATTCGTTTTTTTATAATGAAAGGACATTCAATGTGGTGAACGTTTGCTTTAGACAAGGGCAGGACAGTAAGCTCTATCATAAAATACATTTATAGAATAACGTTTTGGAAAAATATGTTCTTCTTCGTTGTACTTTCTCGCAATGTTTTCACATTCAGAATGAATGCTTGTGTCTACTTGCCCGCAAAAGGAATTATATGCAGTTTATTGTCTGTCCCAAGGGAGACGTTCGTGTCTCTATTGGAACCGCAGTGCTCACCGTTAACGACATGGTCCCCAGCAGTATTTAATGAGTGCTTCGTGCCGGTTAATGTTTGATACTCCTGTATGAACTTCCGTTTTGGTACGCCCTGTCCATGGTGCTGAAAAACAGAGGATGGATGATATCACATGGACATACTGTAAGCCTGTTGCTTTCAGTATCTGGTAATCAACTTAATAACCCTGTCATTTTATAATGAAGTTGACCTGTAAAAGAACTGTCACTTCCGTGCTGATACTATGGCTGCGTAATTGTGTAATTTCTATGGTTAATTGAGCACGATTAATTCACGTCATGAAGAGCCTTTCCTTGCAATAGAAAGCTCTGGACTGTGTGTTGGGGGGGCACGCACGCACATTGCATTCACTCGGAAATGCTCCACACTCAAAGCATTGCCTTGTGCTTTTTAACAGACAGGAGAGAACTGACGTGCCCACCGGAGAGATGTTATAGAACCTAGCACCCCTGCAGGCTTTTACCACCCACATACTTTCCATGTGAATCTGTCCATAAATGGTAATCCTACGTATTTGATATGAAGCTTTGTAGTTCTGTTGATAGAGAATGGCGCTTGCAACGCCAGGCTAGTTGTTTCTATACCTGGGACCACCCACATGTAACATTTATGCACACATGGATGTAAGTCGCTCTGGATTCCATTTAAAGCGTCTGTTAAATGGAATATATATATATATATATATATAACCAATACCTATAAAGAGTCAATTGTTTGATATCGATCACTTGTGTAAAATTGTCTTTGATGTTTTTTAACTTAGCAGAAGCCCAAAGCGAGATTCAACTAAATGTAAAATGATAGGCTAACTAAAATATCACAACACAACTCATATTAATATGATAATATTTTGTTTTATTATTTCACAGTACACAAATCAAATCTACATTTACACAGTTGGCTCAACTGGTCCAGCCAGTAGCCTAAAGCAGAGTATAACTCTTGACATAGTGGTTATATATTGTAATACTACAATATGTGTATTGTACTGAGAAGTCCCTCAATTCATTGAATTTGACACTTCTCTATGGGTTTGCTCCGTTTAGTGGGGCTGGGGCCCATTACCAGCTGTAGGTCGCTGTTAAAGCTGGGGCGGCGGGCCAGTGGGTAAACCGCACCGCAGGGCGCGTCTGGAACCAACGCACGGCTCCGTCTGCCGCAACGGCTTCTGCTGGTGCTCAGCGCCTGGTAGGTACGTATGGAGATCTCGCGGTGCTGCGACGGACGCGTCTCGGTAGGGAGACCGCCTAGCTTGACAAGGGCTTGGAACATCTCTTCTAGACTGGTACTGTCTTTGGCTGATGTCTCGAAGAGCGCCGTGTCCTCCCCAAGAGCTCGGAACATCTCCGGGCGACTGATGACCCTCTCCGCCTCTAAGTCCACTTTGTTGCCGCATATCACTATGGGAACCCGGGCATTCTCTCTGAGCTTCATCAGCTTGGTCTTGGCTGCTATTATCTCTTTGCGCAGTGTGTACACCTCTTTGAAGGAGTCTCTGTCATCCACACTGAACACCAGGAGAAATATGTCACCTGTTGTAGAGAAGAGTACAGATTTAGTGATTTAATTCAATGCAACAACAAAAAACACTCACACTTATTTCCCAACTCAATGTATTAGATCAAGGCTATGCAAAGGCCAATTCAATGCACACTAAAACACTTTTCATTGTCCAACTCAATTAGATCTATACACGGTCAAAAGCCTATACACTCATAACCTACACACCTGTCAGTATGGACAGCCTCCGTCTGGCGGGGAAGTCTCTCTCCTTCGCTGCGTCCAGGATATCAATCTGATAGGTTTCTCCTCGGATCTGGTACAACTTCCTGTGGAAGTCTTCTGCCGTGGGCTCGTACTGTTCCTCGAACTCGCCGCGCAGGAACCGCCTGAGAATGTTCGTCTTGCCCACTCTGGGCGCGCCGAGTACTACAACGCGTCGGCAGTTACGGGGCTTGGTGAGGCGCATCTCCTCCAGTGGCGCGGTGCATGCAGTCTGGTCCGGGAGGGTCAACGTCGCTAGCGGGTCGAAGGATCTTCTTTTGGGGAACATTTCCGAGGATGTAGGCTGAGTGGTCCCCGTGCTGGAAGACCGGACCACCCTCGTCTTCTTGTCCGTGTGTCTCCAGTGCTCAGTGACCGTTTTAAAGATCCCTTTACTCGCCTTGGTCATGCTCGAGACCTTTTTGTATCGCATGAGGATTGTAGGTGATTGACAGTTGACACCTGTGACTTTGACATTGGGAAGCTGGTTGGAAATCGTTTGTTCAACATTATCGTCCATGTTGAGCTGGATCTGTGGATGCCCGGCAGTTGCACAAGAGCTGAACGTGTCGGCGGTGCCATCAACGGAAAGGTAGATTACTTTCTCTGCTGTGTTCACCTCCATGTTCCTTCCAGGCACGGGGATCATCCGGGGTGTCTGTTGTTACAGGTCTGTTACACCTGTTGCTTCACCATGTGATGCGTTGCAGTGGAGCGTTGCAGTGTGCGGAGAGGAGCGTCGGCGCGGGTATTTATAGAGTATGGCTGGGCAGATTGGTTACTACGTCATTAGAGAGAATCATCACATCGCGTTAACACTCTGCTCCTTTTATGGTAGTTTCATAGAAATAGCTGTAATCATGTGATATCAGTCAAGTGTAGGCTATAGCCTTCCAATTCACATGTCAGGGAAACGAATAGCTAAGGAGGATGGAGCACAGGTCTGTTACACCTGTAACAGAGAGGGAGTACGGCTAGAGATGGAGATGGAGCACAGCTAGAGAGGGAGATGGAGCACAGCTAGAGATGGTGATGGAGCACGGCTAGAGATGGTGATGGAGCACAGCTAGAGATGGTGATGGAGCATGGCTAGAGATGGAGATGGAGCACAGCTAGAGATGGAGCACGGCTAGAGATGGAGCACGGCTAGAGATGGAGATGGAGCACAGCTAGAGATGGAGCACGGCTGGAGATGGAGCACGGCTAGAGATGGAGCACGGCTAGAGATGGAGCACGGCTAGATATGGAGATGGAGCACAGCTAGAGATGGAGCACAGCTAGAGATGGAGCACGGCTAGAGATGGAGATGGAGCACAGCTATAGATGGAGCACGGCTAGAGATGGAGATGGAGCACAGCTAGAGATGGAGCACAGCTAGAGATGGAGCACGGCTAGAGATGGAGCACGGCTAGAGATGGAGATGGAGCACAGCTAGAGATGGAGATGGAGCACAGCTAGAGAGGGAGCACGGCTAGAGATGGAGATATAGCACAGCTAGAGATGGAGCACAGCTAGAGAGGGATCACGGCTAGAGATGGAGCACAGCTAGAGATGGAGCACAGCTAGAGATGGAGATGGAGATGGAGCACAGCTAGAGATGGAGATGGAGCACAGCTAGAGATGGAGCACAGCTAGAGATGGAGATGGAGCACAGCTAGAGATGGAGCACAGCTAGAGATGGAGCACGGCTAGAGATGGAGCACGGATAGAGATGGAGATGGAGCACAGCTAGAGATGGAGCACAGCTAGAGATGGAGCACAGCTAGAGATGGAGCACGGATAGAGATGGAGCACGGATAGAGATGGAGCACGGATAGAGATGGAGCACAGCTAGAGATGGAGATGGAGCACAGCTAGAGATGGAGCACGGCTAGAGATGGAGCACGGATAGAGATGGAGCACAGCTAGAGATGGAGATGGAGCACAGCTAGAGATGGAGCACGGCTAGAGATGGAGCACGGATAGAGATGGAGCACAGCTAGAGATGGAGCACAGCTAGAGATGGAGCACGGCTAGAGATGGAGCACAGCTAGAGATGGAGATGGAGCACGGCTAGAGATGGTGCATGGCTAGAGATGGAGATGGAGCACAGCTAGAGATGGAGCACAGCTAGAGGTGGAGCACAGCTAGAGATGGAGATGGAGCACAGCTAGAGATGGAGCACAGCTAGAGATGGAGATGGAGCACAGCTAGAGATGGAGCACAGCTAGAGATGGAGCACAGCTAGAGATGGAGCACAGCTAGAGATGGAGCACAGCTAGAGATGGAGCACGGCTAGAGATGGAGCACAGCTAGAGATGGAGCACAGCTAGAGATGGAGATGGAGCACAGCTAGATATGGAGATGGAGCACAGCTAGAGATGGAGATGGAGCACAGCTAGATATGGAGATGGAGCACAGCTAGAGATGGAGTATAGTTAGGTTTTTTGGGGGGTATAATTAGGGTATATGGGGTATATTTAGGGGTATATGGGGTATATTTAGAGGTATATGGGGTATATTTAGAGGTATATGGGGTATATTTAGAGGTATATGGGGTATATTTAGAGGTATATGGGGTATATTTAGAGGTATATGGGGTATATTTAGAGGTATATTGGGTATATTTAGAGGTATATGGGGTATATTTAGAGGTATATGGGGTATATTTAGGGGTATATGGGGTATATTTAGAGGTATATGGGGTATATTTAGAGGTATATGGGGTATATTTAGAGGTATATGGGGTATATTTAGGGGTATATGGGGTATAATTAGGGGTATATGTGGTATATGGGGTATATTTAGGGGTATATGGGGTATATTTAGTGCTATATGGGATATATTTAGACATTAGATTTGGGCTATTTCTGGACATCCGATGAGACGTGGGCGACGGGACCCCCCTGACCCTGTTCTCCCCTCTCTCTGTAATAATGTGAAGGCTCTCTACCCACATCATCCAACTAGCTAGTCATCATGGGTCCTGGGGCTCACGCGTAGGTGGGGAATGTTCCTGGAGAAACGTGACAGATCATCATTCACCGTGTGCACACAGGCATAGTGTTTTCCCCTGTATGGTACACTGCAGTAAACAGCATTGTGTTTCTCCTGTATGGTACACTGCAGTAAACAGCATTGTGTTTTCCCTGTATGGTACACTGCAGTAAACAGCATTGTGTTTCCCCTGTATGGTACACTGCAGTAAACAGCATTGTGTTTCTCCTGTATGGTACACTGCAGTAAACAGCATTGTGTTTCTCCTGTATGGTACACTGCAGTAACAGGCATTGTGTTTCTCCTGTATGGTACACTGCAGTAAACAGCATTGTGTTTCTCCTGTATGGTACACTGCAGTAACAGACATTGTGTTTCTCCTGTATGGTACACTGCAGTAACAGGCATAGTGTTTCTCCTGTATGGTACACTGCAGTAACAGGCATAGTGTTTCTCCTGTATGGTACACTGCAGTAACAGGCATAGTGTTTCTCCTGTATGGTACACTGCAGTAAACAGCATAGTGTTTCCCCTGTATGGTACACTGCAGTAAACAGCATTGTGTTTCTCCTGTATGGTACACTGCAGTAAACAGCATTGTGTTTCTCCTGTATGGTACACTGCAGTAAACAGCATTGTGTTTCCCCTGTATGGTACACTGCAGTAAACAGCATAGTGTTTCTCCTGTATGGTACACTGCAGTAACAGGCATAGTGTTTCCCCTGTATGGTACACTGCAGTAACAGGCATAGTGTTTCCCCTGTATGGTACACTGCAGTAAACAGCATTGTGTTTCTCCTGTATGGTACACTGCAGTAACAGGCATAGTGTTTCTCCTGTATGGTACACTGCAGTAAACAGCATTGTGTTTCCCCTGTATGGTACACTGCAGTAACAGGCATAGTGTTTCTCCTGTATGGTACACTGCAGTAACAGGCATAGTGTTTCTCCTGTATGGTACACTGCAGTAAACAGCATTGTGTTTCTCCTGTATGGTACACTGCAGTAACAGGCATAGTGTTTCTCCTGTATGGTACACTGCAGTAAACAGCATTGTGTTTCCCCTGTATGGTACACTGCAGTAACAGGCATTGTGTTTCTCCTGTATGGTACACTGCAGTAACAGGCATAGTGTTTCCCCTGTATGGTACACTGCAGTAACAGGCATAGTGTTTCCCCTGTATGGTACACTGCAGTAACAGGCATAGTGTTTCTCCTGTATGGTACACTGCAGTAACAGGCATAGTGTTTCTCCTGTATGGTACACTACAGTAACAGGCATAGTGTTTCTCCTGTATGGTACACTGCAGTAACAGGCATAGTGTTTCTCCTGTATGGTACACTACAGTAACAGGCATAGTGTTTCTCCTGTATGGTACACTACAGTAACAGGCATAGTGTTTCTCCTGTATGGTACACTGCAGTAACAGGCATAGTGTTTCTCCTGTATGGTACACTACAGTAACAGGCATAGTGTTTCTCCTGTATGGTACACTGCAGTAACAGGCATAGTGTTTCTCCTGTATGGTACACTGCAGTAATTTAGATAATCATTATCTGTCTGTGGTCACTAATTGGTTTCCTAATGGTTCAGCTAATTTGTGTGCTATAAAAATGTATTAAATTAGACTTTTCAAAAGCATCACAGTATTTCCATGATGGACGGGGTTAGGGTTTATGTGGGAAATCAAGGCATCACAGTATTTCCATGATGGACAGGGTTAGGGTTTATGTGGGAAATCAAGGCATCACAGTATTTCCATGATGGACAGGGTTAGGGTTTATGTGGGAAATCAAGGCATCACAGTATTTCCATGATGGACAGGGTTAGGGTTTATGTGGGAAATCAAGGCATCACAGTATTTCCATGATGGACGGGGTTAGGGTTTATGTGGGAAATCAAGGCATCACAGTATGTCCATGATGGACGGGGTTAGGGTTTATGTGGGAAATAAAGGCATCACAGTATGTCCATGATGGACGGGGTTAGGGTTTATGTGGGAAATAAAGGGAGCAAATTAAAAAGCATCACGTTGTTTGCAACATGAAATAATTATTCTCTGTGAAGTCCCAGGATCAGTGTCCCACCCAGTAGTAAAGGATCAGTGTTTAATGCTGCAGTAAAGGATCAGTGTCCCAAGCAGTAGTAAAGGATCAGTGTCCCATGCAGAAGTACAACAACAACAGGTTGGTCTATTTGCTGTGGCTGGTTGTTATCAACCTTGCAGCTCAATAGTTCTAGTGCTTTCTGCCGTGTGACACATGATGTTTTTGAGCCTCATCTTGTTCAGTGTTCACTGTGATCACGTCTTTCACAGGCCACTTACATTATCCCTTCTGTGGAGAGACTTCGGCTAGCGTCCCAAATGCCAGCCTATTTCCTATATAGTGCTCTACTTTTGACCGGGGCCAATGGGGCTTGGAATAGGGTGCCATTTGTGACAGACGCCTTAAATATTCACTTAACACCCTCACGGGCTGCTATGAATCTGATGCAGTCGCTCTTTAGAACCGAGGTGATAAACTGGATCATATTTGATTGTGTCATAATGGATGCATTCCAAATGGCACCTCTAAATGTTCTACTCCCAGTGCACTACTTCAGACCAGTGGTAGTGCACTGCGTAGGGAATAGGGTGCCATATTGGGATGCAGACACCATCTCACATTCAGAGAGGGAAGAAAGAGCACATCGTGTCCATACTTCACATTACATAATGGAGGTTCAGAACCCAGCCAGTGGGTTGTATTTCAATGATAGGCCTCTACACTGTTCAAGACAACACCGCCCAGCGATGAGTCATCCAACTAGTAATCGTAAAGGAAGAACAGTAATGTGATTTAGCAGTCACCTACAATTACCTGAGAAAAACAACAGAAAGACACAACAACAGATCTGTCCCTCAATTTGCTGTCTCTGTCATATCCATCAATATGTTCTTCTTTCTCACAAATGCTTTCTCTCTCTCTCTCTGTCTACATCAGTGGGTCTAGTGGGAACACTTTGATTGTGACACCTGTTGTGCCTGTATGTCCAGGGGGGAACACTTTGATTGTGACACCTGTTGTGCCTGTATGTCCAGGGGGGGACACTTTGATTGTGACACCTGTTGTCCCTGTATGTCCAGGGGGGAACACTTTGATTGTGACACCTGTTGTGCCTGTATGTCCAGAGGGGGAACACTTTGACCATGACACCTGCCGTGCCTGTATGTCCAGAGGGGGAACACTTTGAACGTAACAGCTGCTGTGCCTGGTCATCCGTGGGAAAATCAACATGTGACAGAGAAGGACGCATCGTCATCATCATCATCATCATCACATGAAAAGGAGAGACGACACCATGACATCACACCTCTTTTTGAACACATCACTGGAAAGGAGCAACAGGCCTACAGGAACAGAACCTCAGTAATGTTACATGTTGGGTCCTGAGTCTGTCCAGACTATGTTCCAGGTACTGTCTGATCCCAGAAGATGTCAAATGCTGCACCTAGATTAAAAGCAGAGAGCATTCTGGGCCAGTGTGCTGCACCTAGATTAAAAGCAGAGAGCATTCTGTGCCAGTGTGCTGCACCTAGATTAAAAGCAGAGAGCATTCTGGGCCAGTGTGCTGCACCTAGATTAAAAGCAGAGAGCATTCTGGGCCAGGATGCATCTAGATTAAAAGCAGAGACCATTCTGGGCCAGAATGCACCTAGGTTAAAAGCAGAGAACATTCTGGGCCAGTGTGCTGCACCTAGGTTAAAAGCAGAGAACATTCTGGGCCAGGATGCATCTAGATTAAAAGCAGAGACCATTCTGGGCCAGAATGCACCTAGGTTAAAAGCAGAGAACATTCTGGGCCAGGATGCATCTAGATTAAAAGCAGAGACCATTCTGGGCCAGAATGCACCTAGATTAAAAGCAGAGAACATTCTGGGCCAGAATGCATCTAGATTAAAAACAGAGACCATTCTGGGCCAGAATGCACCTAGGTTAAAAGCAGAGAACATTCTGGGCCAGAATGCACCTAGATTAAAAGCAGAGAACATTCTGGGCCAGTGTGCAAGCAGAGAACATTCTGGGCCAGAATGCACCTAGGTTAAAAGCAGAGAACATTCTGGGCCAGTGTGCTGCACCTAGGTTAAAAGCAGAGAACATTCTGGGCCAGTGTGCTGCACCTAGATTAAAAGCAGAGAGCATTCTGGGCCAGTGTGCTGCACCTAGGTTAAAAGCAGAGAACATTCTGGGCCAGGATGCATCTAGATTAAAAGCAGAGACCATTCTGGGCCAGAATGCACCTAGGTTAAAAGCAGAGAACATTCTGGGCCAGTGTGCTGCATCTAGGTTAAAAGCAGAGAACATTCTGGGCCAGAATGCACCTAGGTTAAAAGCAGAGAACATTCTGGGCCAGAATGCACCTAGATTAAAAGCAGAGAACATTCTGGGCCAGTGTGCTGCATCTAGGTTAAAAGCAGAGAACATTCTGGGCCAGAATGCACCTAGATTAAAAGCAGAGAACATTCTGGGCCAGTGTGCTGCATCTAGGTTAAAAGCAGAGAACATTCTGGGCCAGAATGCACCTAGGTTAAAAGCAGAGAACATTCTGGGCCAGAATGCACCTAGGTTAAAAGCAGAGAACATTCTGGGCCAGTGTGATGCACCTAGGTTAAAAGCAGAGAACATTCTGGGCCAGAATGCACCTAGATTAAAAGCAGAGAACATTCTGGGCCAGAATGCACCTAGATTAAAAGCAGAGAGCATTCTGGGCCAGTGTGATGCACCTAGGTTAAAAGCAGAGAACATTCTGGGCCAGAATGCACCTAGGTTAAAAGCAGAGAACATTCTGGGCCAGAATGCACCTAGGTTAAAAGCAGAGAACATTCTGGGCCAGAATGCACCTAGATTAAAAGCAGAGAACATTCTGGGCCAGAATGCACCTAGATTAAAAGCAGAGAACATTCTGGGCCAGAATGCACCTAGATTAAAAGCAGAGAACATTCTGGGCCAGAATGCACCTAGATTAAAAGCAGAGAAGATTCTGGGCCAGTGTGCAAGCAGAGAAGATTCTGGGCCAGGATGCACCTAGATTAAAAGCAAAGAACATTCTGGGCCAGTGTGCTGCACCTAGATTAAAAGCAAAGAACATTCTGGGCCAGTGTGCAAGCAGAGAACATTCTGTGCCAGTGTGCTGCACCCTACTCTTGGAGAAGTCACACATTCAAACACTTTGACGTCAATGAAAAACCAACTGACACTCTCTACTGAAATGTTTATTTTATTTCAGAAATAGACTTTCTATCTGCAAAAAGCATAGTCTGTGGAGAGTCTGAGTAAACCAGCCCTGTAGAGTAGGATTGACTGTTGAAGGTTTTGAAGGTACAGACAATGCCTTGCAGTTTCACATTAGGTGTGTAAACCATCTGTGTAAACCAGATATTGGAGTGGAGACAGAGTGACACACAATAACAGAACAGACGCAACAATACATCAAAACAACTACCCACTCCTCCAACCCTCCCTCCCTCTCCCCATGTCTCCCTCTCCCCATGTCTCCCTCTCTCCATGTCTCCCTCTCCCCATGTCTCCCTCTCTCCATGTCTCCCTCTCTCCCTCTCTCCATCTCCCCATGTCTCCCTCTCTCCATGTCTCCCTCTCTCCACGTCTCCCTCTCTCCCTCTCTCCATCTCTCCATGTCTCCATGTCTCCCTCTCCCCATGTCTCCCTCTCCCCATGTCTCCCTCTCTCCCTCTCTCCCTCTCTCCATCTCCCCATGTCTCCCTCTCTCCATGTCTCCCTCTCTCCATCTCTCCATGTCTCCCTCTCCCCATGTGTCCCTCTCCCCATGTCTCCCTCTCTCCATGTCTCCATCTCCCCATGTCTCCCTCTCTCCATGTCTCCCTCTCTCCCTCTCTCCATCTCTCCATGTCTCCCTCTCCCCATGTGTCCCTCTCCCCATGTCTCCCTCTCTCCATGTCTCCATCTCCCCATGTCTCCCTCTCTCCATGTCTCCCTCTCTCCCTCTCCCCATGTCTCCCTCTCTCCATGTCTCCCTCTCTCCATGTCTCCATCTCTCCATGTCTCCCTCTCTCCATGTCTCCCTCTCTCCATGTCTCCCTCTCTCCCTCTCTCCCTCTCTCCATCTCTCCATGTCTCCCTCTCTCCATGTCTCCCTCTCTCCATGTCTCCCTCTCTCCCTCTCTCCATCTCTCCATGTCTCCCTCTCTCCCTCTCCCCATCTATCCATGTCTCCCTCTCTCCCTCTCTCCATCTCTCCATGTCTCCCTCTCTCCATGTCTCCATCTCCCCATGTCTCCATCTCCCCATGTCTCCCTCTCTCCATGTCTCCCTCTCTCCCTCTCTCCATGTCTCCAACTCCCCATGTCTCCCTCTCTCCATGTCTCCCTCTCCCCATATCTCCCTCTCCCCATGTCTCCCTCTCTCCATGTCTCCATCTCCCCATGTCTCCCTCTCTCCATGTCTCCCTCTCTCCCTCTCTCCATCTCTCCATGCCTCCCTCTCTCCATGTCTCCCTCTCTCCATGTCTCCTTCTCTCCATGTCTCCATCTCCCCATGTCTCCCTCTCTCCATGTCTCCCTCTCCCCATGTCTCCCTCTCACCATGTCTCCCTCTCTCCATGTCTCCCTCTCCCCATGTCTCCCTCTCCCCATGTCTCCCTCTCTCCATGTCTCCCTCTCCCCATGTCTCCCTCTCCCCATGTCTCCCTCTCTCCATGTCTCCATCTCCCCATGTCTCCCTCTCTCAATGTCTCCCTCTCCCCATGTCTCCCTCTCTCCATGTCTCCATCTCTCCATGTCTCCCTCTCTCCATGTCTCCCTCTCTCCATGTCTCCCTCTCTCCCTCTCTCCCTCTCTCCATCTCTCCATGTCTCCCTCTCTCCATGTCTCCCTCTCTCCATGTCTCCCTCTCTCCCTCTCTCCATCTCTCCATGTCTCCCTCTCTCCCTCTCCCCATCTATCCATGTCTCCCTCTCTCCCTCTCTCCATCTCTCCATGTCTCCCTCTCTCCATGTCTCCATCTCCCCATGTCTCCATCTCCCCATGTCTCCCTCTCTCCATGTCTCCCTCTCTCCCTCTCTCCATGTCTCCAACTCCCCATGTCTCCCTCTCTCCATGTCTCCCTCTCCCCATGTCTCCCTCTCCCCATGTCTCCCTCTCTCCATGTCTCCATCTCCCCATGTCTCCCTCTCTCCATGTCTCCCTCTCTCCCTCTCTCCATCTCTCCATGCCTCCCTCTCTCCATGTCTCCCTCTCTCCATGTCTCCTTCTCTCCATGTCTCCATCTCCCCATGTCTCCCTCTCTCCATGTCTCCCTCTCCCCATGTCTCCCTCTCCCCATGTCTCCCTCTCTCCATGTCTCCATCTCCCCATGTCTCCCTCTCCCCATGTCTCCCTCTCCCCACGTCTCCCTCTCTCCATGTCTCCCTCTCCCCATGTCTCCCTCTCCCCATGTCTCCCTCTCTCCATGTCTCCATCTCCCCATGTCTCCCTCTCTCAATGTCTCCCTCTCCCCATGTCTCCCTCTCTCCATGTCTCCATCTCCCCATGTCTCCCTCTCTCCATGTCTCCATCTCTCCATGTCTCCACCTCTCCACCTCTCCACGTCTCCCTCTCTCCATGTCTCCTTCTCTCCATGTCTCCCTCTCTCCATGTCTCCCTCTCTCCATGTCTCCATCTCCCCATGTCTCCCTCTCTCCATGTCTCCCTCTCTCCATGTCTCCACCTCTCCCTCTCTCCATGTCTCCACGTCTCCCTCTCTCCATCTCCCCATGTCTCCCTCTCTCCATGTCTCCACCTCTCCACCTCTCCATGTCTCCCTCTCTCCATGTCTCCCTCTCTCCATGTCTCCCTCTCTCCATGTCTCCATCTCTCCATGTCTCCCTCTCTCCATGTCTCCCTCTCTCCATGTCTCCATGTCTCCCTCTCTCCATGTCTCCATCTCTCCATGTCTCCCTCTCTCCATGTCTCCCTCTCTCCATCTCTCCATCTCCCCATGTCTCCCTCTCTCCATGTCTCCATCTCTCCATCTCCCCATATCTCCCTCTCCCCATCTTCCCATGTCTCCATCTCCCCATGTCTCCCTCTCCCCATGTCTCCATCTCCCCATATCTCCCTCTCCCCATATCTCCCTCTCTCCATGTCTCCATGTCTCCATCTCTCCATCTCCCCATATCTCCCTCTCCCATATCTCCCTCTCTCCATGTCTCCATCTCCCCATGTCTCCCTCTCCCCATGTCTCCATCTCCCCATGTCTCCCTCTCCCCATATCTCCCTCTCTCCATGTCTCCATCTCCCCATATCTCCCTCTCCCCATCTTCCCATGTCTCCATCTCTCCATGTCTCCATCTCTCCATCTCTCCATGTCTCCATCTCCCCATGTCTCCTTCTCTCCATCTCCCCATATCTCCCTCTCTCCATCCCCCCGTATCTCCCTCTCTCCATCTCTCCAGGTCTCCATCTCCCCATGTCTCCCTCTCTCCATCTCCCCATATCTCCCTCTCTCCATCTCCCCATGTCTCCCTCTCTCCATCTCTCCAGGTCTCCATCTCCCCATTTCTCCCTCTCTCCATCTCCCCATATCTCCCTCTCTCCATCTCCCCATGTCTCCATCTCTCCATCTCCTCTCCTTTATTCTAATCAAGGCCACTGTTTTTAACGAGTACACAGCACATAAGAGTTATTTTCTCCACACAGCCACACTGGCTGCATCCGATATGGCACCCTATTCCCTATGTAGTGCACTACTTTTAGCCAAGGCCCATAGGACTCTGTTCAAAAGTAGTGGACCATATAGAGAATAAGGTACCATTTGGAACAGACAGACAGTTGTTTTCTCCACACGCAACAGAGTAATGTGACTCAGTGTGCTCCTGATGGAGGAAAGGGAAGGTCGATCCATGTTGCCATGGAAACAGCTCTCTTGTTGCTACGTCTCGGAACTCGAGGCTCCATTCTATCACCACTTCAACGTTCTGTCGCCTACTGAAGAGTCTAGAGGCCTGACACAAGCCCAGAACCCTTGTCTTTAAAGTGAAATCTGTAATAAACCATTTTTAAAATGTCAAACACGTTTTTTTTTTTTTTAATGGTATGCTTGTGTATAAAATCCATTACTTTGAGGTATTTGCCACCCACACAGGCCTATGGAAACAGTATAAAATACATTCAGTAGATATTCTGTGACATTTCAAACTCATTGAGGCTCATAATCTATGGTGTAAAGAGAGGAATCAGACAGTAGGATAGTCTGGTCAAGAGATTTGATCCGTGTTCCAAATGGCAAAATATTCCCTATATAGTGTACTACTTTATACCAGAGCACTATGGGCCCTGATCAAAAGTAGTGCACTATGTAGAGAATATGGTGCCAGCCCTGATCTAAAGTTGTGCACTATGTAGAGAATATGGTGCCAGCCCTGATCTAAAGTAGTGCACTATGTAGAGAATATGGTGCCAGCCCTGATCTAAAGTTGTGCACTATGTAGAGAATATGGTGCCAGCCCTGATCTAAAGTTGTGCACTATGTAGAGAATATGGTGCCAGCCCTGGTCTAAAGTAGTGCACTATGTAGAGAATATGGTGCCAGCCCTGATCTAAAGTAGTGCACTATGTAGAGAATATGGTGCCAGCCCTGATCTAAAGTAGTGCACTATGTAGAGAATATGGTGCCAGCCCTGATCTAAAGTAGTGCACTATGTAGGGAATATGGTGCCAGCCCTGATCTAAAGTTGTGCACTATGTAGAGAATATGGTGCCAGCCCTGGTCTAAAGTTGTGCACTATGTAGGGAATATGGTGCCAGCCCTGATCTAAAGTTGTGCACTATGTAGAGAATATGGTGCCAGCCCTGGTCTAAAGTAGTGCACTATGTAGGGAATATGGTGCCAGCCCTGATCTAAAGTTGTGCACTATGTAGAGAATATGGTGCCAGCCCTGATCTAAAGTTGTGCACTATGTAGGGAATAAGGTGCCATTTGTGCAAGTTGACGTTTATTGTCATGAATCTTTCCCTGGAGGCAGAATGAGCAATTTCCAGCAAGATAGTCCAGCTGCAAAGTCAAAATGAGCTTTTTAGTCTTAATTTAAGGTTTGGGTCAGACATTAGGGTCAGATATTAGGGTCAGACATTAGGGTCAGACATTAGGGTCAGACATTAGGGTTAGCAGTGTGGTTAAGGTTACCGTTAAGGTTTGGGTCAGACATTAGGGTTAGCAGTGTGGTTAAGGTTTGGGTCAGACATTAGGGTTAGCAGTGTGGTTAAGGTTTGGGTCAGACATTAGGGTTAGCAGTGTGGTTAAGGTTTGGGTCAGACATTAGGGTTAGCAGTGTGGTTAAGTTTTGGGTCAGACATTAGGGTTAGCAGTGTGGTTAAGGTTTGGGTCAGACATTAGGGTTAGCAGTGTGGTTAAGGTTACCGTTAAGGTTTGGGTCAGACATTAGGGTTAGCAGTGTGGTTAAGGTTTGGGTCAGATATTAGGGTTAGCAGTGTGGTTAAGGTTAGGGTCAGACATTAGGGTTAGCAGTGTGGTTAAGGTTAGGGTCAGACATTAGTGTTAGCAGTGTGGTTAAGGTTAGGGTCAGACATTAGGGTTAGCAGTGTGGTTAAGGTTACCGTTAAGGTTAGGGTCAGACATTAGGGTTAGCAGTGTGGTTAAGGTTAGGGTCAGACATTGGGGTTAGCAGTGAGGTTAAGGTTATCGTTAAGGTTTGGGTCAGACATTAGGGTTAGCAGTGTGGTTAAGGTTTGGGTCAGATATTAGGGTTAGCAGTGTGGTTAAGGTTTGGGTCAGACATTAGGGTTAGCAGTGTGGTTAAGGTTTGGGTCAGACATTAGGGTTAGCAGTGTGGTTAAGGTTAGGGTCAAACATTAGGGTTAGCAGTGTGGTTAAGGTTAGGGTCAGACATTAGGGTTAGCAGTGTGGTTAAGGTTTGGGTCAGACATTAGGGTTAGCAGTGTGGTTAAGGTTAGGGTCAGACATTAGGGTTAGCAGTGTGGTTAAGGTTACCGTTAAGGTTTGGGTCAGACATTAGGGTTAGGAGTGAGGTTAAGGTTAGGGTCAAACATTAGGGTTAGCAGTGTGGTTAAGGTTTGGGTCAGACATTAGGGTTAGCAGTGTGGTTAAGGTTTGGGTCAGACATTAGGGTTAGCAGTGTGGTTAAGGTTTGGGTCAGACATCAGGGTTAGCAGTGTGGTTAAAGTTTGGGTCAGTTATTAGGGTTAGCAGTGTGGTTAAGGTTTGGGTCAGACATTAGGGTTAGCAGTGTGGTTAAGGTTAGGGTCAGACATTAGGGTTAGCAGTGTGGTTAAGGTTACCGTTAAGGTTTGGGTCAGACATTAGGGTTAGCAGTGTCGTTAAGGTTTGGGTCAGACATTAGGGTTAGCAGTGTGGTTAAGGTTTGGGTCAGACATTAGGGTTAGCAGTGTGGTTAAGGTTTGGGTCAGACATTAGGGTTAGCAGTGTGGTTAAGGTTTGGGTCAGACATTAGGGTTAGCAGTGTGGTTAAGGTTAGGGTCAGACATTAGGGTTAGCAGTGTGGTTAAGGTTAGGGTCAAACATTAGGGTTAGCAGTGTGGTTAAGGTTTGGTTCAGACGTTAGGGTTAGCAGTGTGGTTAAGGTTTGGGTCAGACATTAGGGTTAGCAGTGTGGTTAAGGTTAGGGTCAGACATTAGGGTTAGCAGTGTGGTTAAGGTTACCGTTAAGGTTTGGGTCAGACATTAGGGTTAGCAGTGTGGTTAAGGTTTGGGTCAGACATTAGGGTTAGCAGTGTGGTTAAGGTTAGGGTCAGACATTAGGGTTAGCAGTGTGGTTACGGTTAGGGTCAAACATTAGGGTTAGCAGTGTGGTTAAGGTTTGGGTCAGACATTAGGGTTAGCAGTGTGGTTAAGGTTTGGGTCAGACATTAGGGTTAGCAGTGTGGTTAAGGTTAGGGTCAGACATTAGGGTTAGCAGTGTGGTTAAGGTTACCGTTAAGGTTTGGGTCAGACATTAGGGTTAGCAGTGAGGTTAAGGTTAGGGTCAAACATTAGGGTTAGCAGTGTGGTTAAGGTTTGGGTCAGACATTAGGGTTAGCAGTGTGGTTAAGGTTTGGGTCAGACATTAGGGTTAGCAGTGTGGTTAAGGTTAGGGTCAGACATTGGGGTTAGCAGTGAGGTTAAGGTTATCGTTAAGGTTTGGGTCAGACATTAGGGTTAGCAGTGTGGTTAAGGTTTGGGTCAGATATTAGGGTTAGCAGTGTGGTTAAGGTTAGGGTCAGACATTAGGGTTAGCAGTGTGGTTAAGGTTTGGGTCAGACATTAGGGTTAGCAGTGTGGTTAAGGTTAGGGTCAGACATTAGGGTTAGCAGTGTGGTTAAGGTTTGGGTCAGACATTAGGGTTAGCAGTGTGGTTAAGGTTAGGGTCAGACATTAGGGTTAGCAGTGTGGTTAAGGTTAGGGTCAAACATTAGGGTTAGCAGTGTGGTTAAGGTTTGGTTCAGACATTAGGGTTAGCAGTGTGGTTAAGGTTTGGTTCAGACATTAGGGTTAGCAGTGTGGTTAAGGTTTGGGTCAGACATTAGGGTTAGCAGTGTGGTTAAGGTTTGGGTCAGACATTAGGGTTAGCAGTGTGGTTAAGGTTAGGGTCAGACATTAGGGTTAGCAGTGTGGTTAAGGTTACCGTTAAGGTTTGGGTCAGACATTAGGGTTAGCAGTGTGGTTAAGGTTTGGGTCAGACATTAGGGTTAGCAGTGTGGTTAAGGTTAGGGTCAGACATTAGGGTTAGCAGTGTGGTTACGGTTAGGGTCAAACATTAGGGTTAGCAGTGTGGTTAAGGTTTGGGTCAGACATTAGGGTTAGCAGTGTGGTTAAGGTTTGGGTCAGACATTAGGGTTAGCAGTGTGGTTAAGGTTAGGGTCAGACATTAGGGTTAGCAGTGTGGTTAAGGTTACCGTTAAGGTTTGGGTCAGACATTAGGGTTAGCAGTGAGGTTAAGGTTAGGGTCAAACATTAGGGTTAGCAGTGTGGTTAAGGTTTGGGTCAGACATTAGGGTTAGCAGTGTGGTTAAGGTTTGGGTCAGACATTAGGGTTAGCAGTGTGGTTAAGGTTTGGGTCAGACATTAGGGTTAGCAGTGTGGTTAAAGTTTGGGTCAGTTATTAGGGTTAGCAGTGTGGTTAAGGTTTGGGTCAGACATTAGGGTTAGCAGTGTGGTTAAGGTTACCGTTAAGGTTTGGGTCAGACATTAGGGTTAGCAGTGTGGTTAAGGTTTGGGTCAGACATTAGGGTTAGCAGTGTGGTTAAGGTTAGGGTCAGACATTAGGGTTAGCAGAGTGGTTAAGGTTACCGTTAAGGTTTGGGTCAGACATTGGGGTTAGCAGTGTGGTTAAGGTTATCATTAAGGTTTGGGTCAGACATTAGGGTTAGCAGTGAGGTTAAGGTTGTCGTTAAGGTTAGGGTCAGACATTAGGGTTAGCAGTGTGGTTAAGGTTTGGGTCAGACATTGGGGTTAGCAGTGTGGTTAAGGTTACCGTTAAGGTTTGGGTCAGACATTAGGGTTAGCAGTGTGGTTAAGGTTTGGGTCAGACATTAGGGTTAGCAGTGTGGTTAAGGTTACCGTTAAGGTTAGGGTCAGACATTAGGGTTAGCAGTGTGGTTAAGGTTTGGGTCAGACATTGGGGTTAGCAGTGTGGTTAAGGTTACCGTTAAGGTTTGGGTCAGACATTAGGGTTAGCAGTGTGGTTAAGGTTTGGGTCAGACATTGGGGTTAGCAGTGTGGTTAAGGTTAGGGTCAGACATTAGGGTTAGCAGTGTGGTTAAGGTTAGGGTCAGACATTAGGGTTAGCAGTGTGGTTAAGGTTATCGTTAAGGTTTGGTCCAAAATCAGATGTGATGACTTTGTGGCTGTGCCAGCTAGTGAGCGCTCTGCGGAGCTGCCTCCAGAACAACATTCATGACAATAAATGCCAACCTGCATGACGGAGACTTTTTCTGTTTGCAGTCCTCACTTGATAAGACATTTTGATGAAACGACAGATAAAAAAACACAACCTCAGAAAAGAGCAGAGACACTGTTGAGGCAAAACCACACGAGGGCAGCAGAGATAAAGACATGGTCGATTTCACAATGACAAAACGTCAAGAACACCTTCCATGACGTAGACTGACCAGGTGATTCCAGGTGAAAGCTATGATCTCACTTGTTAAATCCACTTCCATCAGTGTAGATGAAGGGGAGGGTGAAAGAAGGATTTTTAAGCCTTGAGACAACCCTGACATGGATTGTGTATGTGTTGCCATTCAGAGGGTGAATGGGCAAGACAAAGATTTATGTGCTTTTGTACGGGGTGTGACAGTAGGTGCCAGGCGCAACGGTTTGTGTCAAGAACTGCAACGCTGCTGGGTTTTTCATGCTCAACAGTTTCCCATGTGTATCAAGAATGGTCCACCACCCAAAGGACATCCAGCCAACTGGACACAACTGTGGGAAGCATTGGAGTCAACATGGGCCAGCATCCATGTGGAACTCTTTCAACACCTTGTAGAGTCAACATGGGCCAGCATCTCTGTGGAACACTTTCAACACCTTGTAGAGTCAACATGGGCCAGCATCCCTGTGGAACACTTTCAACACCTTGTAGAGTCAACATGGGCCAGCATCTCTGTGGAACACTTTCAACACCTTGTAGAGTCAACATGGGCCAGCATCCCTGTGGAACACTTTCAACACCTTGTGGAGTCAACATGGGCCAGCATCCCTGTGGAACACTTTCAACACCTTGTAGAGTCAACATGGGTCAGCATCCCTGTGGAACACTTTCAACACCTTGTAGAGTCAACATGGGCCAGCATCCCTGTGGAACGCTTTCAACACCTTGTAGAGTCAACATGGGCCAGCATCCCTGTGGAACGCTTTCAACACCTTGTAGAGTCAACATGGGCCAGCATCCCTGTGGAACGCTTTCAACACCTTGTAGAGTCAACATGGGCCAGCATCCCTGTGGAACGCTTTCAACACCTTGTAGAGTCAACATGGGCCAGCATCCCTGTGGAACACTTTCAACACCATGTAGAGTCAACATGGGCCAGCATCCCTGTGGAACACTTTCAACACCTTGTAGAGTCAACATGGGCCAGCATCCCTGTGGAACACTTTCAACACCATGTAGAGTCAACATGGGCCAGCATCTCTGTGGAACGCTTTCAACACCTTGTAGAGTCAACATGGGCCAGCATCCCTGTGGAACCCTTTCAACACCTTGTAGAGTCAACATGGGCCAGCATCCCTGTGGAACACTTTCAACACCTTATAGAGTCAACATGGGCCAGCATCCCTGTGGAACGCTTTCAACACCTTGTAGAGTCAACATGGGCCAGCATCCCTGTGGAACACTTTCAACACCTTGTAGACTCCGTGTCCCAACGAATTGAGGCTGTTCTGAGGGTACGGGGGGTGGGGGGAGGTTTAGTATACTAATGTTTAGTATACTTAGTGTAGTTGTTAGTCGACTAAGGGCTTTGTAGACAGACCATGGTAGTCGTTAGTAGACTAAGGGCTTTGTAGACAGACCATGGTAGTTGTTAGTAGACTAAGGGCTTTGTAGACAGACCATGGTAGGTAGTTGTTAGTAGACTAAGGGCTTTGTAGACAGACCATGATAGGTAGTTGTTAGTAGACTAAGGGCTTTGTAGACAGACCATGGTAGGTAGTTGTTAGTAGACTAAGGGCTTTGTAGACAGACCATGGTAGGTAGTTGTTAGTAGACTAAGGGCTTTGTAGACAGACCATGGTAGTTGTTAGTAGACTAAGGGCTTTAATTCTGACTCTCTCTCTCCTTCCTTAGTTTCTCTCTCCCTCTCTGTCATGATTGTCCCAAGGAACCTGACTTCACAAGTTCCCATCATTCCCTTGTGATGTCACTAGCATGCCGTCCTCCTCTTGTCCTCCCCCACCCCACCTCCTCTGCTGCTGTCCTCCTCTTGTCCTAAACGCCCCACCTCCTCTGCTGCTGTCCTCCTCTTGTCCTCCCCCACCCCACCTCCTCTGCTGCTGTCCTCCTCTTGTCCTCCCCCGCCCCACCTCCTCTGCTGCTGTCCTCCTCTTGTCCTCCCCCGCCCCACCTCCTCTGCTGCTGTCCTCCTCTTGTCCTCCCCCACCCCACCTCCTCTGCTGCTGTCCTCCTCTTGTCCTCCTCTGCCCCACCCCACCTCCTCTGCTGCTGTCCTCCTCTTGTCCTCCCCCACCCCCTCTACTGCTGTCCTCCTCTTGTCCTCCCCTGCCCCGCCCCACCTCCTCTTGTCCTCCCCGTCCCACCTCCTCTGCTGCTGTCCTCCTCTTGTCCTCCCCGTCCCACCTCCTCTGCTGCTGTCCTCCTCTTGTCCTCCCCCGTCCCACCTCCTCTGCTGCTGTCCTCCTCTTGTCCTCCCCCGCCCCACCTCCTCTGCTGCTGTCCTCCTCTTGTCCTCCCCCGTCCCACCTCCTCTGCTGCTGTCCTCCTCTTGTCCTCCCCCACCCCCTCTGCTGCTGTCCTCCTCTTGTCCTCCCCCACCCCACCTCCTCTGCTGCTGTCCTCCTCTTGTCCTCCCCCACCCCACCTCCTCTGCTGCTGTCCTCCTCTTGTCCTGCCCCGCCCCACCTCCTCTGCTGCTGTCCTCCTCTTGTCCTCCCCTGCCCCGCCCCACCTCCTCTGCTGCTGTCCTCCTCTTGTCCTCCCCAGCCCCACCTCCTCTGCTGCTGTCCTTCTCTTGTCCTCCCCAGCCCCACCTCCTCTGCTGCTGTCCTCCTCTTGTCCTCCCCCGCCCCACCTCCTCTGCTGCTGTCCTCCTCTTGTCCTCCCCAGCCCCACCTCCTCTGCTGCTGTCCTCCTCTTGTGTGTGTCCCCCTCCACTCCATCTCCCGCCCCCATCTGCAGTGACATCAGCATGCCTCTCTTTCTCTGCAGTGACATCAACAGGCCTCTCTTTGTTTGGGCAGAAAGACTGCGCAGGAGTCTGTTTTCAGGAGGAATAAAGACTGGTGGCGGCCTGACAGAGAGGGATGGAGGCCTAGAGAGAACAAATGAGGCAGGGGATACTGTGTCCTCAAAGTGCACCCTATTCTTATAAGGCTCTGGTCTAAAGTAGTGCACTCTATAGGGAATAGGTTGCCATTGGGCTCTGGACTAAAGTACTGCACTATATAGGGAATAGAGTGATATTGGGCTCTGGTCTAAAGTAGTGCACTATATAGGGAATAGGGTGCCATTGACTGTTGGGCTCTGGTCTAAAGTAGTGCACTATATAGGGAATAGAGTGATATTGACTGTTGGGCTCTGGTCTAAAGTAGTGCACTATATAGGGAATAGGGTGCCATTGACTGTTGGGCTCTGGTCTAAAGTAGTGCACTATATAGGGAATAGTGTGCCATTGACTGTTGGGCTCTGGTCTAAAGTAGTGCACTATATAGGGAATAGGGTGCCATTGACTGTTGGGCTCTGGTCTAAAGTAGTGCACTATATAGGGAATAGTGTGCCATTGACTGTTGGGCTCTGGTCTAAAGTAGTGCACTATATAGGGAATAGCGTGCCATTTGGTACACTGTCTCTTTAAGTGGAATCTTTGTCACTTCAAGGTGGAGGGAGCAGGTATTTCCTGAATATCCTGATTCCTCTCCAACCATGGAGTCAGTCACAGGATCAGCAGATGTCCTCTGTCAACCTGTATAGGAATGCTCTTTCACTTTGATTCATTACAGTTGATTACAGGGTACAGGTTATTATAATTACGTGTGGGGTGTAGTTGTTGTTGTTGTGTGTGTGTGTGTGTGGGGGGGGGGGGGGGGGGGGGGGGGATACCTAGACAGTTGTACAACTGAATGCCTTCAACTGAAATTTGTCTTCCGGATTTAACCCAACCCCTCTGACACACACACACACACACACACACACACACATACACACACACACATACACACACACACACACACACACACACACACACACACACACACACACACACACACAGAAGAGAATGTGTCCTTATTTCCTCTGAGAGAGAAACTGATTCAGAGGAGAGGCTTGTACTGTATTATACATAAGGACATGACATCACACAACATCCCATTAGTGGAGACGAGTCAAGAGCAAGAGAGCGTAATGTGTGTGTGTGTGTGTGTGTGTGGGGGGGGCGGGGAATAGGAAATAGAGTGCTTAGTTGAATCCCTTAGGATCTCCACTTTGTCTTAATATGACCCTGAGAGAATGTCATTACGGTAAGTGCTGTGAGTCATCATCATCCTCACCACCTTCATCGTCATTCCTATAATCATCATCATCATCATCACCACCTTCATCGTCATTCCTATAATCATCATCATCATCATCATCACCACCTTCATCGTCATTCTTATAGTCATCATCATTATCATCATCATCACCACCTTCATCGTCATTCCTAAATCATCATCACCATCTTCATCGTCATTCCTATCATCATCATCATCACCACCTTCATCGTCATTCCTAAATCATCATCATCATCACCATTTTCATTGTCATTCCTATAGTCATCATCATCATCATCACCGCCCGCATCTTCATTCCTATAGTCATCATCATCTTCATCACCACCTTCATCTTCATTCACATAGTCATCATCATCATCGCCTTCATCTTCATTCCTATAGTCATCATCATCATCATCACCACCTTCATCTTTATTCCTATAGTCATCACCATCATCACCACCTTCATCTTCATTCCTATAGTCATCATCATCATCATCATAACCACCTTCATCTTCATTCCTATAGTCATCCTTGTCATCATCATCATCATCATCACCAGCTGCAGCATCTGCGGCAAATGCAATTGATTGGGCATGATTTGGAAAGGCACACACCTGTCTATATGTCCCACAGTTGACTGGGCATGATTTGGAAAGGCACACACCTGTCTATATGTCCCACAGTTGACTGGGCATGGTTTGGAAAGGCACACACCTGTCTATATGTCCCACAGTTGACTGGGCATGGTTTGGAAAGGCACACACCTGTCTATATGTCCCACAGTTGATTGGGCATGATTTGGAAAGGCACACACCTGTCTATATGTCCCACAGTTGACTGGGCATGATTTGGAAAGGCACACACCTGTCTATATGTCCCACAGTTGACTGGGCATGATTTGGAAAGGCACACACCTGTCTATATGTCCCACAGTTGATTGGGCATGATTTGGAAAGGCACACACCTGTCTATATGTCCCACAGTTGACTGGGCATGATTTGGAAAGGCACACACCTGTCTATATGTCCCACAGTTGACTGGGCATGGTTTGGAAAGGCACACACCTGTCTATATGTCCCACAGTTGACTGGGCATGGTTTGGAAAGGCACACACCTGTCTATAGGTCCCACAGTTGACTGGGCATGGTTTGGAAAGGCACACACCTGTATATATGTCCCACAGTTGACTGGGCATGGTTTAGAAAGGCACACACCTGTCTATATGTCCCACAGTTGACTGGGCATGGTTTGGAAAGGCACACACCTGTCTATAGGTCCCACAGTTGACTGGGCATGGTTTGGAAAGGCACACACCTGTCTATATGTCCCACAGTTGACTGGGCATGGTTTGGAAAGGCACACACCTGTCTATATGTCCCACAGTTGACTGGGCATGGTTTGGAAAGGCACACACCTGTCTATATGTCCCACAGTTGACAGTGCATGTCAGAACAAAAACCAAGCCAAAGGAATTGTCCATGGAGCTCCGAGACAGGATTGTGTCGAGGCACAGATCTGGGGAAGGGTACCAAAAATATCTGCAGCGTTGAAGGTCCCCAAGAACACAGTGGCATCCATCATTCTTCAATGGAAGAAGTTTGGAACCACCAAGCTGGCCCCTCGGCCAAACTGAGCAATCTGGGGAGAAGGGCCTTGGTCAGAGAGGTGACCAAGAACCCGATGGTCACTCCGACAGACCTCCAGAGTTCCTCTGTGGAGATGGGAGAACCTTCCAGAAGGACAACCATCTCTGCAGCACTCCATCAATCAGGCCTTTATGTTAGAGTGGCGAGATGGAAGCCACTCCTCAGTGAAAGGCACATGACAGCCCGCTTGGAGTTTGCCAAAAGGGACCTAAAGACTCTCAGACCATGAGAAAAAAGATTCTCTGGTCTGATAAAACCAAGATTGAACTCTTTGGCCTGAATTCCATCCCTACAGTGAAGCATGGTGATGGCAGCATCATACTGTGGGGATGTTTTTCAGCAGCAGGGACTGGGAGACTAGTCAGGATCGGGCAAAGATGAAGGGAGCAAAGTACAGAGAGTGTCACGCCCTGGCCATAGAGAGGCTTTTATTCTCTATTTTGGTTAGGCCAGGGTGTGACTAGGGTGGGCATTCTAGTTTCTTAATTTCTATGTTTTCTATTTCTTTGTTTTTTGGCGAGTGCGGTTCTCAATCAGAGGCAGCTGTCTATCGTTGTCTCTGATTGAGAATCATAGGCAGCCTTTTTCCCACCTGTGTTTTGTGGGTAGTTATTTTCTGTTTAGTGTCTGCACCTGACAGGACTGTTTCGTTTTTCACTCTTTGTTATTTTGTTTGAGTGTTTGGAGTAATACATTTATCATGAACACTTACCACGCTGCACCTTGGTCCATGCCTTCTGACGAGAGACGCGACAGAGAGATCCTTGATGAAAACCTGCTCCAGAGCGCTCAGGACCTCAGACTGGGGAGAAGGTTCAACTTCCAACAGGAAAATGACCCTAAGCGCACAACCAAGACAACACAGGAGTGGCTTCGGGACAAGACTCTGCATGTCCTTGAGTGGCCCAGCCAGAGGCCGGACTTGAACCCGATCAACATCTCTGGAGAGACCTGAAAATAGCTGTGCAGCGACGCTCACCATCCAACCTGACAGAGCTTGAGAGGATCTGCAGAGAAGAATGGGAAAAACTCCCCAAATACTGGTGTGCCAAGCTGGTAGCGTCATACCCAAGAAGACTCGAGGCTGTAATCACTACCAAATGTGCTTCATCAATGTACTGAGTAAAGGGTCTGAATAGTTAAGTAAATGTGATATTTCTGTTTTATTTTGTATACATTTCTACACATTTCTAAAAAACGTTTTTTGCTTTGTCATTATGGGGTATTGTGTGAGGATTGATGAGTGGAAAAACAAACATTTGAATCAATTTTAGAATAAGTCTGTAAAGTAACAAAATGTGGAAAAAGTCAAGGGGTCTGATTACATTACGAATGCACTGTATATATGGTCTATGTCAATGAGGTTTTCTCTCTGTCTATCTCTCTATAATCTGTCATAGATCCTGACTCGCCATCTATCTCTCTATAATCTGTCATAGATCCTGACTCTCCATCTATCTCTCTGTAATCTGTCATAGATCCTGACTCGCCATCTATCTCTCTATAATCTGTCATAGATCCTGACTCTCCATCTATCTCTCTATAATCTGTCATAGATCCTGACTCTCCATCTATCTCTCTATAATCTGTCATAGATCCTGACTCTCCATCTATCACTCTATAATCTGTCATAGATCCTGACTCGCCATCTATCTCTCTATAATATGTCATAGATACTGACTCTCCATCTATCCCTCTATAATCTGTCATAGATACTGACTCTCCATCTATCACTCTATAATCTGTCATAGATCCTGACTCGCCATCTATCTCTCTATAATCTGTCATAGATCCTGACACTACATCTATCCCTCTATAATCTGTCATAGATACTGACTCTCCATCTATCCCTCTATAATCTGTCAATAATCTGTCATAGATACTGACTCTCCATCTATCTCTCTATAATCTGTCATAGATCCTGACACTCCATCTATCCCTCTATAATCTGTCAATAATCTGTCATAGATACTGACTCTCCATCTATCTCTCTATAATCTGTCATAGATCCTGACTCTCCATCTATCCCTCTATAATCTGTCATAGATCCTGACACTCCATCTATCTCTCTATAATATGTCATAGATACTGACTCTCCATCTATCTCTCTATAATCTGTCATAGATCCTGACTCTCCATCTATCCCTCTATAATCTGTTATAGATCCTGACTCTCCATCTATCTCTCTATAATCTGTCATAGATCCTGACACTCCATATAAATCTGTTATAGATCCTGACTCTCCATCTATCTCTCTATAATCTGTCATAGATCCTGACACTCCATATAAATCTGTTATAGATCCTGACTCTCCATCTATCCCTCTATAATCTGTCATAGATCCTGACACTCCATATAAATCTGTTATAGATCCTGACTCTCCATCTATCTCTCTATAATCTTTTATAGATCCTGACACTCCATATAAATCTGTTATAGATCCTGACTCTCCATCTATCTCTCTATAATCTTTTATAGATACTGACTCTCCATATAAATCTGTTATAGATACTGACTCTCCATCTATCCCTCTATAATCTGTCATAGATACTGACTCTCCATATAAATCTCACCTGCCAATAAACAGTGCAGTAACACACCAGTATATATCTGTATGATGAGAAATGAAGGACCGTATGTTAAAGCACTCCCCAAACAGACCAAGAGCTGTGTCTGACACCCTGTATGTGAAAGTGTCCCCACAACACTTGTCTGTGACAGGTCATTCGGCCTCTGACTGGAGAGAATAGAGAGAGCGAGAGAGAAGGAGAGAGCGATGTCTTTATTCTTTTGGAACATTTGTGAGTGTAATGTACCCTGTAAATGTATTCTTGTTTATTTCACTTTTGTTTATCTATTTACTTGCTTTGGCAATGTAAACATATGTTTCCCATGCCAATAAAGCCCCTTAAATTGAAAAATAAATTGGATTGAGAAGTTGAAGTTGCTTACCACCCGGGATACAACGGGTTAAAGCCTGACTCCGCAGGCACAACGCACCCCTCCCTATTCTACCTCTCTCTCCCTCTTGTCGTTCCATTTTTACTGTGTGTGCTCAGGGGGTTTCTTTGCCATCTGCGAGCACCGCGCTCATGTGTTTGTGTGTTCAGCCTTATGCACACACAATAAACTTTTTTTTAACGGACACCAGATAGAATGTCAAAGACACCTGCACCGAAAACAATAATATTCGGAACATTTCTTCCGGACATAATCCTGAACTGCTCAGGAGATCATTTTTTCGTTTGTGGCTTTCGAAACAGGAGCTCGGAAACATATTGAGGAGATGAGTTTCTTTTGAAAGGTTTCCGAAGTTGGGACGCCAATGATGCGCGATGCAAGAGGTAAGGGGGAGGAAAGGGGTTTCGGGAAACCGCCCAGTGGTTTGGTAGACTGACTGATTTTCGGTTCGTTTGAGCGGTTCATTTGTTCGGTTTAGTATGTAACTGTTAGCACCGATAGCTGAGTCACTGTTGTGCTCTGTGCCTGCCTGGTTGGGCTCGCTGCTCTGTTCTGCACTACTGTTTTGGGAAACCGGGCCCTGCTCTGTCCTATCTGACGCAATGTGCTGCATGATGTGGGTTCATTGCCCCAGTTTATATACCTAAACTCGGAGGGCGAAACTGATACATTGGACAGGGCAATTAATCTAGGATATAGCTACAAACTTGTAAAACGGTAGACCCAGGTGTTAGGTTGGGCAGACACTTGTCAACAGTAATGATAGCAGAACATGAACAAGAAAACTATCCCCGATTGCTTAAATATGACACACCTATGATGTTAAGTAATGAAGGCTATTGTAGGCATGTGGCCGATCGCCTACTCATTACAATGTAACAAACTTCAGCAAGGACTCTGAAGATTATTTTACGGCGGAGCCAATTCTGAAATCAATCCAGAGATGGACTATTGTCAAAAATGATTTGTGGGCCTCTTTCTAAGGTTTTAAACATTCAAATGAAACCATGATTCCACCTGCATTACACAGTCTCACGTAGGTCTACCTGTCCAGCTTTAGGCTACATAAACTCACGTAGGTCTACCTGTGTCCAACCCAGGGGATTTACAGGTCCCAACCCACCAGTGCTGTCTACACTTGTAGGCCTTTGATCCTACATCATAGAATAGGCCTATAACACGTCTTCATGCTCAGTCATACATAATTTATAACTTGTACTGTACTGGTGCTCATGCAGGGTTGGAGTTATGTTTAATCAAGGGCTAGGTCATGGTCACTCAGTTGTATACGGGAACCATTATCTCCTCTTAGAGACGACAGATACTAAAGGGGAAATCTGCAGTCGCTACATCAGACTTAGAAATGAATAATATGTACCCATTGATTATTGAAGAATATAACTTATACATTCCTCAGGAGCTTAGTTCAACTGTGGTACCCCATCAGAACCCTAAATATAAACTGGTTTTACTCTCCATTGTTTGCAAATAAAGTACATGTAAACAAACACTGTTAAAACTATAATTTGTATAATGGATGGTCAGTCCTCCATAGCTCTGTCTATGAATATGAGATTGGTTAAATTAAACTCACGTAGGTCTACCTGTGTCCAACCGAGGGTTGTACAGGTCCCAACCCACCAGTGTTGTCTACACTTGCATCCATAGCTCTGTCTATGAATATGAGATTGGTTAAGTTTCACCAGCCTCGTCCCTCAAGGTTTTTACAGAAACAGTGACGAGGACTATGCTTTGTTATTGTTTCAACTACGGATTGCCCCTTTAAGTATCCTCTTATATTGGTTTTGTTTGGATGAGTTTGTGTTTTGGGTCGGAGTGGAGTGTTGTTTTGTCAGACCAGCCCTGTTTGTCTAAGGGGATATATGAAGTGTGTGTTGGTGTTTTGGTGTGTGTGTGTGTGTTGGTGTTTTGGTGTGTGTGTGTGTGTGTGTGTGTGTGTGTGTGTGTGTGTGTGTGTGTGTGTGTGTGTGTGTGTGTGTGTGTGTGTGTGTGTGTGTGTGTGTGTGTGTGTGTGTGTGTGTGAGAGCTGCCCTGTGCCCACGGTTTCTTTTGGACCCACTGACTGAATGAGAGAAGGAGATGGTACGGTGTAGGCATGTCAAGGTGGATATGCTGTAAGGTACACAGTAGTGTAGTTCTATCCTCAAGCCTGCATTATGGATGGAGTGAGGAAAGAGAAAGGAAATAGAACCCATTCCTAATATAGATAGAAAACAGAGGCCTAGTAAGCCTGTGTGGTGCAGCTAGGACCTAGTCTGAGTGGTGCAGCTAGGACCTATAGCCTGAGTGGTGCAGCTAGGACCTAGCCTGAGTGGTGCAGCTAGGACCTAGCCTGAGTGGTGCAGCTAGGACCTAGCCTGAGTGGTGCAGCTAGGACCTAGCCTGAGTGGTGCAGCTAGGACCTAGCCTGAGTGGTGCAGCTAGGACCTAGCCTGAGTGGTGCAGCTAGGACCAGGCAATAGAAGGAGAAAACAGATCTGGGACCAGGCAATAGAAGGAGACAACAGATCTGGGACCAGGCTATAGAAGGAGACAACAGACCTGGGACCAGGCTATAGAAGGAGACAACAGACCTGGGACCAGGCTATAGAAGGAGACGACAGTCCTGGGACCAGGCTATAGAAGGAGACAACAGACCTGGGACCAGGCTATAGAAGGAGACGACAGATCTGGGACCAGGCTATAGAAGGAGACAACAGACCTGGGACCAGGCTATAGAAGGAGACAACAGATCTAGGACCAGGCTATAGAAGGAGACAACAGACCTGGGACCAGGCTATAGAAGGAGACAACAGACCTGGGACCAGGCTATAGAAGGAGACAACAGATCTGGGACCAGGCTATAGAAGGAGACAACAGATCTGGGACCAGGCTATAGAAGGAGACAACAGACCTGGGACCAGGCTATAGAAGGAGACGACAGATCTGGGACCAGGCTATAGAAGGAGACAACAGACCTGGGACCAGGCTATAGAAGGAGACAACAGATCTGGGACCAGGCTATAGAAGGAGACAACAGACCTGGGACCAGGCTATAGAAGGAGACGACAGACCTGGGACCAGGCTATAGAAGGAGACAACAAATCTGGGACCAGTCTCACTCACTCACTCACTCAACTCACTCACTCACTCACTCACTCACTCACTCACTCACTCACTCACTCACTCACTCACTCCATCTATTCCCAACTCCACTCTCTCCTGCAGCGCACAGGGCTCTCTAACTTGACCATTTTTATAGCTATTTCCTGTACAGACTCCAACACAGGAATGCCAGGAATACATCAGTGTTGTCCCAGGGCCAGTAGATGGTAGAGGGAGGAAGTGAAGCCAAATACAATGAATACGTAGCTAGGAGCTGAACATTAACCTGCCTGGTGACTGAGGCCCTTGTCAAAACGACCCTTATCCCCTATAGGCCCTTGTCAAAACGATCCCTATCCCCTATAGGCCCTTGTCAAAACCACCCCTATCCCCTATAGGCCCTTGTCAAAATGACTCCTATCCCCTATAGGCCCTTGTCAAAACGACCCCTATCCCCTATAGGCCCTTGTCAAAACGACCCCTATCCCCTATAGGCCCTTGTCAAAATGACTCCTATCCCCTATAGGCCCTTGTCAAAACGACCCCTATCCCCTATAGGCCCTTGTCAAAACGACCCTTATCCCCTATAGGCCCTTGTCAAAACGACCCCTATCCCCTATAGGCCCTTGTCAAAACGACCCCTATCCCCTATAGGCCCTTGTCAAAACGACCCCTATCCCCTATAGGCCCTTGTCAAAACGACCCCCATCCCCTATAGGCCCTTGTCAAAATGATCCCTATCCCCTATAGGCCCTTGTCAAAACGACCCCTATCCAAAATGACCCCTATAGGCTCTTGTCAAAACCACCCCTATCCCCTATAGGCCCTTGTCAAAATGACCCCTATCCAAAATGACCCCTATCCAAAATGACCCCTATAGGCCCTTGTCAAAACGACCCCTATCCCCTATAGGCCCTTGTCAAAACGACCCCTATCCAAAATGACCCCTATAGGCTCTTGTCAAAACCACCCCTATCCCCTATAGGCCCTTGTCAAAACGACCCCTATCCAAAATGACCCCTATAGGCCCTTGTCAAAACGACCCCTATCCCCTATAGGCCCTTGTCAAAATGACCCCTATCCAAAATGACCCCTATAGGCCCTTGTCAAAACAACCCCTGGTAGTGGGGTACTTGACTTGTAGAGATCTGTAGTCAGTGTGAATCCTATGGGGAAGGTTCGACCTAACTAATATTTTTATTCTTTATTTATTTAACTAGTCAGTTAAGTCAGTTAAGAACACATTCTTATTTACAATGACTGCCTACCTGTTATCTGCCTTGTTCAGGGGCAGAACAGTAGATTTTTACCTCGTCAGCTCTGGGATTTGATCTAGCAACCTTTCGGTTACAAACCACTATACTACCTGCCACCCCTAATATAAGAGGTCAAGAGGTAGGGTTTGTTTCTGGCCTGGATGTGTAAGGACCACTGGAGATAGTGGTAGTGGGCTTGTTTCTGGCCTGGATGTGTAAGGACCACTGGAGATAGTGGTAGTGGGGTTGTTTCTGGCCTGGATGTGTAAGGACCACTGGAGATAGTGGTAGTGGGGTTGTTTCTGGCCTGGATGTGTAAGGACCACTGGAGATAGTGGTAGTGGGGTTGTTTCTGGCCTGGATGTGTAAGGACCACTGGAGATAGTGGTAGTGGGGTTGTTTCTGGCCTGGATGTGTAAGGACCACTGGATATAGTGGTAGTGGGGTTGTTTCTGGCCTGGATGTGTAAGGACCACTGGAGATAGTGGTAGTGGGGTTGTTTCTGGCCTGGATGTGTAAGGACCACTGGAGATAGTGGTAGTGGGGTTGTTTCTGGCCTGGATGTGTAAGGACCACTGGAGATAGTGGTAGTGGGGTTGTTTCTGGCCTGGATGTGTAAGGACCACTGGAGATAGTGGTAGTGGGGTTGTTTCTGGCCTGGATGTGTAAGGACCACTGGAGATAGTGGTAGTGGGGTTGTTTCTGGCCTGGATGTGTAAGGACCACTGGAGATAGTGGTAGTGGGGTTGTTTCTGGCCTGGATGTGTAAGGACCACTGGAGATAGTGGTAGTGGGGTTGTTTCTGGCCTGGATGTGTAAGGACCACTGGAGATAGTGGTAGTGGGGTTGTTTCTGGCCTGGATGTGTAAGGACCACTGGAGATAGTGGTAGTGGGGTTGTTTCTGGCCTGGATGTGTAAGGACCACTGGAGATAGTGGTAGTGGTCATCTGACCGTACAGGAAGCATCCATGGCTATTTTCATCAGCCACCAGTCTATTCAATGTTACAGTCGATACATTCAAGAGGGCTTCAGCTGGATCGATACATTCAAGAGGGCTTCAGCTGGATCGATACATTCAAGAGGGCTTCATCTGGATCGATACATTCAAGAGGGCTTCATCTGGATCGATACATTCAAGAGGGCTTCATCTGGATCGATACATTCAAGAGGGCTTCATCTGGATCGATACATTCAAGAGGGCTTCAGCTGGATCGATACATTCAAGAGGGCTTCATCTGGATCGATACATTCAAGAGGGCTTCAGCTGGAGCGATACATTCAAGAGGGCTTCATCTGGATCGATACATTCAAGAGGGATTCAGCTGGATCGATACATTCAAGAGGGATTCAGCTGGATCGATACATTCAAGAGGGCTTCATCTGGATCGATACATTCAAGAGGGATTCATCTGGATCGATACATTCAAGAGGGATTCAGCTGGATCGATACATTCAAGAGGGCTTCAGCTGGATCGATACATTCAAGAGGGCTTCAGCTGGATCGATACATTCAAGAGGGCTTCATCTGGATCGATACATTCAAGAAGGCTTCAGCTGGATCGATACATTCAAGAGGGCTTCATCTGGATCGATACATTCAAGAGGGCTTCATCTGGATCGATACATTCAAGAGGGCTTCAGCTGGATCGATACATTCAAGAGGGCTTCATCTGGATCGATACATTCAAGAGGGCTTCATCTGGATCGATACATTCAAGAGGGCTTCATCTGGATCGATACATTCAAGAGGGATTCAGCTGGATCGATACAAGTCAATAGCACTGCTTCTAACACACACCATGGACACTACATGACCAACAGTATGTGGACACCTGCTCGTCCAACATCTCATTCTAAAATCATGGGCATTAATATGGAGTTGTTCCCCACTTTGTTGCTATAACAGCCTCAACTTTTCTGGGAAGACTTTCCACTAGATGATGGAACATTTCTGCGGGGACTTGCTTCCATTCAGCCACAAGAGCATTAGTGGGGTCAGGCATTGATGTTGGGCGATTAAGCCTGGTTTCTGCATGGACCTCACTTTGTGCATGGGGAAATTGTCATGCTGAAACAGGAAATGTGCCTTCCCCAAACTGTTGCCACAAAGTTTGAAGCAGAGAATTGTCTAGAATGTTATTTTATGCTGTAGCTAAAAGATTTCCCTTCACTGGAATTAAAGGGCCCGAACCATGAAAAACAGCCCCAGACCATTATTCCTTTTTACTGTTGGAACTATGCATTAGGGCAGGTAGCGCTCTCCTGGCATCAGCCAAACTCAGATTCGTCTGTCGGACTGCCAGATGGTGAAGAGTGATTCAGGGAACGCGTTTCCACTGCTCCAGAGTCCAATGGCGGTGAGCTTTACACCACTCCAGCAGACGCTTGGCATTGCGCATGGTGATCTTAAGCTTGTGTGCGGCTGCTCGGCCATGGAAACCCATTTCATGAAGCTCCTGACAGTTATTTTACTGACGTTGCTTCCAGAGGCAGTTTGGAACTCGGTGGTGAGTGTTGCAACCGACGACAGACAATTTTTACGCGCTACGTGCTTCAGCACACAGTTTGTGTGGCCTACCACTTCGCAGCTGAGCTGTTGTTGCTCCTAAACGTTTCCACTTCACAATAACAGCACTTACAGTTGACCGGACCAGCTCTAGCAGGTCAGAAATATGACAAACTGACTTGTTGGAAAGGTGGCATCCTATGACGGTGTCATAGGATGGCAACTGAAGAGTCACTGAGCTCTTCGGTATGGGCCGGGCTGTTTGTCTATGGAGATTGCATGGCTGTGTGCTCAATTTTACACACCTGTCAGCAACGGGTGTGGATGTTATAACCGAATCCACTAATTTGAAGGGGTGTCCACATACTTTTGTATATATAGTATATACCATTCCCTTATGAACCTGCCTTGAATCCTAAAGCCTGTAGAAGTTTCAGACATGGAGACGTACGACCAGGTCAACGTCTGACTGAGTTAGAGGATCTGCTTGCTCTAAACCCTTTGTTTAATAGGTACGGCTGAATAATGAGAGGAAAGTGTACTGGCGTGATGGTGGTGTTTTGTCTGACTCAGGGCCCTGGCAGCATGCTGGTAACATGAAGTAGTTTGTTGTCGTCCAGATCTGGGCTGTTCTGTTGTTGTACTAGAGTGGATGTAGTTAGTCACATCACTTTTTACCAGAGTGGATGTAGTTAGTCACATCACTTTTTACCAGAGTGGATGTAGTTAGTCACATCACTTTTTACCAGAGTGGATGTAGTTAGTCACATCATTTTTTTTTACCAGAGTGGATGTAGTTAGTCACATCACTTTTTACCAGAGTGGATGTAGTTAGTCACATCACTTTTCACCAGAGTGGATGTAGTTAGTCACATCACTTTTTACCAGAGTGGATGTAGTTAGTCACATCATTTTTTTACTAGAGTGGATGTAGTTAGTCACATCACTTTTTACCAGAGTGGATGTAGTTAGTCACATCACTTTTTCACCAGAGTGGATGTAGTTAGTCACATCACTTTTTACCAGAGTGGATGTAGTTAGTCACATCACTTTTTACCAGAGTGGATGTAGTTAGTCACATCACTTTTTACCAGAGTGGATGTAGTTAGTCACATCACTTTTTACCAGAGTGGATGTAGTTAGTCACATCACTTTTTACCAGAGTGGATGTAGTTAGTCACATCACTTTTTACCAGAGTGGATGTAGTTAGTCACATCACTTTTTACCAGAGTGGATGTAGTTAGTCACATCACTTTTTCACCAGAGTGGATGTAGTTAGTCACATCACTTTTTACCAGAGTGGATGTAGTTAGTCACATCACTTTTTACCAGAGTGGATGTAGTTAGTCACATCACTTTTTACCAGAGTGGATGTAGTCAGTCACCAGTTTTTACCAGAGTGGATGTAGTTAAAGTCACATCACTTTTCACCAGAGAGGATGTAGTTAGTCACCACTTTTTACCAGAGTGGATGTAGTTAAAGTCACATCACTTTTCGTGGGGTGCTGTTGGGATGAAACAATCTTGTAATAGGAAAGTAGTCAATGAATTTCTCCAACATGTATGATGACAAGTTGACAAGGTGTGTGTCCTATAAGGATCTTGGTCAGGTCTGGGACAGGTATGTGGTAGAGTGTGTGTCCTATAAGGATCTTGGTCAGGTCTGGGACAGGTGTGTGGTAGAGTGTGTGTCCTATAAGGATCTTGGTCAGGTCTGGGACAGGTATGTGGTAGAGTGTGTAGACAGGTGGGCCCTGAACCTTCTTATTACAGTAGTGGAACAGGTACATCCACGGCCGTTTCTTATTACAGTAGTGGAACAGGTACATCCACAGCCGTTTCTTATTACAGTAGTGGAACAGGTACATCCACAGCCGTTTCTTATTACAGTAGTGGAACAGGTACATCCACAGCCGTTTCTTATTACAGTAGTGTAACAGGTACATCCACAGCCGTTTCTTATTACAGTAGTGGAACAGGTACATCCACAGCCGTTTCTTATTACAGTAGTGGAACAGGTACATCCACAGCCGTTTCTTATTACAGTAGTGTAACAGGTACATCCACAGCCGTTTCTTATTACAGTAGTGGAACAGGTACATCCACAGCCGTTTCTTATTACAGTAGTGGAACAGGTACATCCACAGCCGTTTCTTATTACAGTAGTGGAACAGGTACATCCACAGCCATTTCTTATTACAGTAGTGGAACAGGTACATCAACAGCCGTTTCTTATTACAGTAGTGGAACAGGTACATCCACAGCCGTTTCTTATTACAGTAGTGGAACAGGTACATCCACAGCCGTTTCTTATTACAGTAGTGGAACAGGTACATCCACAGCCGTTTCTTATTACAGTAGTGGAACAGGTTTGTCCGTAGCTGTTCAGTAACTCTCACCTATAGTGGCCAAGCCACTGTTCTGCTCTGCTGCCATGGTGATGATGGAATCCTGTCAGAAAAACAAGCAGGGGGTGGTGCTCCTCCCTGTCTGTTGCGATAACAAAACTTTAAAAGAAGACAATGCCTATGACTATAGACTAAAAATAATCAGTTAGGGCCCATCCCAAATGGCACCCTATTCCCCATACCCTCAAAATGAAAGCAAAAGCTTTGACGAAGGCTGTGAGCTTGACAAGCAAGTGATACTGACAATGGCAGTGTGTAGGATTTTATCATATAAGGGATAAGTCCCAAAATACACCCTATCCCCTATATGTCCCCTTATAGGCTCTGGTCAAAAGTAGTGCGCTACAAAGGGCTGTGTCCTCACGGTTAAGTCCCCCTCCTCAAAACTAATATTTGTATTCCTGTAAAAAAAATAAAACGTCCTTTTGTCCTTCATGATTCTGAAATGGCTGACTGGACAGAGAAGGATGGTAGATCGTCTATAGTCAGCTCTCTCTGTGTGTGGTCAGGTCCCACCATGTCTCTTTCTCTCTTGTCCCAAAAGGCACCCTATTCCCTAGTACACTACTTAGTGCACCACTACTACCCTATGGGTCCTGGTCTAAAGTAGTGCACTATATAAGGAATAGGGTGCCATTTGGGCCCTGGTCTAATGGGGTGCACTCTATAGGGAATAGGGTGTATTAGGGACACAGCCCTGGTCTACTGGTCACTGATATTACAGTGTGCATCTGTATGTCAGTCTAACTGTGATGTTCTCTTCCCGACCAGGAACACACACTCTGGGCGTCACTGAACTCATCTAGAGGACTACATCTCATCTCCTCCCCCATCTTAACTCTACTGACCTCCTCCCCCCCTACCTCCCTCCTCCATCCCAGTTTAAGACTCCCCCCTCCTTAACTCTACTGACCTCCTTCCCCCCTACCTCCCTCCTCCATCCCAGTTAAAGACTCCCCCCTCTTTAACTTTACCTGTGAGAAGAAAGCTAGTGGGCGGGCCCACTGTATGATTCCATTGCCCACTTCTTAACACCTGTGAAACACTGACCAATCACCATGCAGACATCATCTCTCCGCCGCCAGGTGAAGAACATGGTCAACCAATACTCCGAGGCAGAGATCAAGGTTTGTTGTTGTGCTTGTTGTTGTTGTTATTTAACATTTGTATTGTTACCTGAAGTTGGAAGTTTACATACACCTTAGCCAAATACATTTAAACTCAGTTTTTCACATTTCCTGACATTTAATCCTAGTAAAAATTCCCTGTCTTAGGTCAGTTAGGATCACCACTTTATTTTAAGAATGTGAAATGTCAGAATAATAGTAGAGAGAATTATTTATTTCAGCTTTTGTTTCTTTCATCACATTCCCAGTGGGTCAGACGTTTAGATGCACTCAATTAGTATTTGGTAGCATTGACTTTAAATAGTTTAACCTGGGTCAAACATTTTGGGTAGCCTTCCACAAGCTTCCCACAATAAGTTGGGTGAATTTTGGCCCATTCCTCCTGACAGACCTGGTGTAACTGAGTCAGGTTTGTAGGCCTCCTTGCTTGCACACACTTTTTCAGTTCTGCCCACACATGTTCTATAGGATTGAGGTCAGGGCTTCGTGATGGCCACTCCAATACCTTGACTTTGTTGTCCTTAAGCCATTTTGACACAACTTTGGAAGTATGCTTGGGGTCATTGTCCATTTGGAAGACCCATTTGCGATCAAGCTTCAACTTCCTGACTGATGTCTTGAGATGTTGCTTCAATATATCCACATAATTTTCCGTCCTCATGATGCCATCTAGTTTGTGAAGTGCACCAGTCCCTCCTGCAGCAAAGCACCGCCACAACACGATGCTGCCACCTCCATGCTTCACGGTTGGGATGGTGTTCTTCGGCTTGCAAGCATCCCCCTTTTCCCCTTTTACCTCCAAACATAAGATGGTCATTCTCCCAAACAGTTCTATTTTTTTTTCACCAGACCAGAGGACATTTCTCCAAAAAGTATGATTTTTGTCCCCATGTGCAGTTGCAAACCGTAGTCTGTTTTTTTAAAGCAGTGGCTTCTTCCTTGCTGAGCGGCCTTTCAGGTTATGTCGATATAGGACTCGTTTTATTGTGGATACAGATACTTTTGTACCTGTTTCCTCCAGCATCTTCACAAGGTGCTTTGCTGTTGTTCTTTTCGCACCAAAGTACGTTCACCTCTAGGAGACAGATGCGTCTCCTTCCTGAGCGGTATGACGGCTGCATGGTCCCATGGTGTTTATATTTGCGTACTATTGTTTGTACAGATGAACATGGTGTCAGGGTAGCCGGGGCGGCAGGGTAGCCTAGTGGTTAGAGCGTTTGGACTAGTAACCGAAAGATTGCAAGTTCATATCCCCGAGCTGACAAGGAATCTGTCGTTCTGCCCCTGAACAGGCAGTTAACACACTGTTCCTAGGCCGTCATTGAAAATAAGAATTTGTTCTTAACTGACTTGCCTAGTAAAATAAAGGTTAAATAAAAAAAATGGTACCTTCAGGTGTTTGAAAATTGCTCCCAAGGATGAACCAGACTTGTGGAAGTCTACAATTTTTTTTCTGAGGTATTGGTGGATTTATTTCGATTTATCCATGATTTCAAGCAAAGAGGCACTGAGTTTGAAATTAGGCCTTGAAATACATCCACAGGTACACCTCCAATTGACTCAACTGATGTGAATTAGCCTATCAGAAGCTTCTAAAGCCATGACATCCTTTTCTGGAATGTTCCAAGCTGTTTAAAGGCACAGTCAACTTAGTGTATGTAAACTTCTGACCCACTGGAATTGTGATACAGTGAATTATAAGTTAAATAATCTGCCTGTAAACGATTATTGGAAAAATGACTTGTGTCAGGGACAAAGTAGATGTCCTAACCGACTGGCCAAAACTATAGTTTGTTAACAAGAAATTTGTGGAGTGGTTGAAAAACGAGTTTTACTGACTCCAACCTAAGTGTATGTAAACCTTCAACTTCAACTGTATATATTGTAAAGCTCCTTTGGGTAAAAAGAGAAAAGAGCCATCATAAATCATTCTTATATATATTGTAGTTTATAATTTTTCTTGTGCTGGGATTCAAACCGATCGTGTTTTGTTGGTGATTTTAAAGGGAATGTTTCGGAGACCTCATTCACGCTGAATGCTGCGTATGTCGGCTCATTCGGAAATGACTTTTTAAATGGCGCATCGCTGACAAAATGAGATGGGATTGAATCCCGGCCCGAATGATATTTTCACCAACTAAATATGTATTCATATTATTATTATATGAAGGTCCGCGAGGCGACCTCCAACGACCCGTGGGGCCCCCCCTCCTCTCTGATGTCAGAGATCGCTGACCTGACCTTCAACGTGGTGGCGTTCACCGAGGTCATGGGTATGATCTGGAAACGCCTCAACGACAGCGGGAAGAACTGGAGACACGTCTATAAGGTCAACGTTCACCTGGAAACTAATTGTTTTCTCTCTGATATTTACTAACAAACTATTGTTAGTTTTCCTTTCATTCTTTAAATATCCTGTTCATATGCATTTTTATCATCATAATCTGTTTTTATTGTTTCACCCTTTGCCTTGTCTTTCTATCTACTGTTAGATGTGTGGTGTCTGTTTTTATTGTTTCACCCTTTGCCTTGTCTTTCTATCTACTGTTAGATGTGTGGTGTCTGTTTTTATTGTTTCACCCTTTGCCTTGTCTTTCTATCTACTGTTAGATGTGTGGTGTCTGTTTTTATTGTTTCACCCGTTGCCTTGTCTTTCTATCTACTGTTAGATGTGTGGTGTCTGTTTTTATTGTTTCACCCGTTGCCTTGTCTTTCTATCTACTGTTAGATGTGTGGTGTCTGTTTTTATTGTTTCACCCGTTGCCTTGTCTTTCTATCTACTGTTAGATGTGTGGTGTCTGTTTTTATTGTTTAACCCGTTGCCTTGTCTTTCTATCTACTGTTAGATGTGTGGTGTCTGTTTTTATTGTTTCACCCGTTGCCTTGTCTTTCTATCTACTGTTAGATGTGTGGTGTCTGTTTTTATTGTTTAACCCGTTGCCTTGTCTTTCTATCTACTGTTAGATGTGTGGTGTCTGTTTTTATTGTTTCACCCGTTGCCTTGTCTTTCTATCTACTGTTAGATGTGTGGTGTCTGTTTTTATTGTTTAACCCGTTGCCTTGTCTTTCTATCTACTGTTAGATGTGTGGTGTCTGTTTTTATTGTTTCACCCTTTGCCTTGTCTTTCTATCTACTGTTAGATGTGTGGTGTCTGTTTTTATTGTTTCACCCTTTGCCTTGTCTTTCTATCTACTGTTAGATGTGTGGTGTCTGTTTTTATTGTTTCACCCGTTGCCTTGTCTTTCTATCTACTGTTAGATGTGTGGTGTCTGTTTTTATTGTTTCACCCGTTGCCTTGTCTTTCTATCTACTGTTAGATGTGTGGTGTCTGTTTTTATTGTTTCACCCTTTGCCTTGTCTTTCTATCTACTGTTAGATGTGTGGTGTCTGTTTTTATTGTTTCACCCGTTGCCTTGTCTTTCTATCTACTGTTAGATGTGTGGTGTCTGTTTTTATTGTTTAACCCTTTGCCTTGTCTTTCTATCTACTGTTAGATGTGTGGTGTCTGTTTTTATTGTTTAACCCTTTGCCTTGTCTTTCTATCTACTGTTAGATGTGTGGTGTCTGTTTTTATTGTTTAACCCGTTGCCTTGTCTTTCTATCTACTGTTAGATGTGTGGTGTCTGTTTTTATTGTTTCACCCTTTGCCTTGTCTTTCTATCTACTGTTAGATGTGTGGTGTCTGTTTTTATTGTTTAACCCGTTGCCTTGTCTTTCTATCTACTGTTAGATGTGTGGTGTCTGTTTTTATTGTTTCACCCTTTGCCTTGTCTTTCTATCTACTGTTAGATGTGTGGTGTCTGTTTTTATTGTTTCACCCTTTGCCTTGTCTTTCTATCTACTGTTAGATGTGTGGTGTCTGTTTTTATTGTTTCACCCTTTGCCTTGTCTTTCTATCTACTGTTAGATGTGTGGTGTCTGTTTTTATTGTTTAACCCTTTGCCTTGTCTTTCTATCTACTGTTAGATGTGTGGTGTCTGTTTTTATTGTTTCACCCTTTGCCTTGTCTTTCTATCTACTGTTAGATGTGTGGTGTCTGTTTTTATTGTTTCACCCGTTGCCTTGTCTTTCTATCTACTGTTAGATGTGTGGTGTCTGTTTTTATTGTTTCACCCTTTGCCTTGTCTTTCTATCTACTGTTAGATGTGTGGTGTCTGTTTTTATTGTTTCACCCTTTGCCTTGTCTTTCTATCTACTGTTAGATGTGTGGTGTCTGTTTTTATTGTTTCACCCTTTGCCTTGTCTTTCTATCTACTGTTAGATGTGTGGTGTCTGTTTTTATTGTTTCACCCGTTGCCTTGTCTTTCTATCTACTGTTAGATGTGTGGTGTCTGTTTTTATTGTTTAACCCTTTGCCTTGTCTTTCTATCTACTGTTAGATGTGTGGTGTCTGTTTTTATTGTTTCACCCTTTGCCTTGTCTTTCTATCTACTGTTAGATGTGTGGTGTCTGTTTTTATTGTTTCACCCGTTGCCTTGTCTTTCTATCTACTGTTAGATGTGTGGTGTCTGTTTTTATTGTTTCACCCGTTGCCTTGTCTTTCTATCTACTGTTAGATGTGTGGTGTCTGTTTTTATTGTTTCACCCGTTGCCTTGTCTTTCTATCTACTGTTAGATGTGTGTGCGGTGTCTGTTTTGAAATGTGTTGGTTTGTAAGTGAAGTGGATTGTTATTTTATTGCTAGGCCCTGACTCTACTCGACTACCTGATCAAAACGGGCTCGGAACGTGTGGCGCAGCAGTGCAGGGAGAACGTATACACCATACAGGTTAGGTTGACGATTTGAATCCCGAGTCTGTCGGGATAAATGTCTGAGTGAGTGCACTGAGCTGGCTTCTGAATGGTTTCTTTCTCAGGGCGTTGAAACCAAAAAAACTATCTGCAAAGAAAGTATAATAAAGTATACTTCCTTCCCTTCCTCTTCCTCCCCCTCTTCCTCCTCCTCCTCCTCCTCCTCTGTAGACCCTACGGGACTTCCAGTTCACAGACAGGGATGGCAGGGACCAGGGGGTGAATGTTAGGGAGAAGGCCAAGCAGCTGGTGGCCCTGATGAGGGATGAGGAGAGGCTGAAACAGGTATGTCATGGTCCCTGTATTCTGTTGGTTTGGGGTTGTTCAGAATGTGTGTCTGCTTCTGTTTTCCCAGACACATTATGTCTGGTCCTGGACTTCTGTTAGACATCAGACACATTATGTCTGGTCCTGGACTTCTGTTAGACATCAGACACATTATGTCTGGTCCTGGACTTCTGTTAGACATCAGACACATTATGTCTGGTCCTGGACTTCTGTTTGACATCAGACACATTATGTCTGGTCCTGGACTTCTGTTTTCCCAGACACATTATGTCTGGTCCTGGACTTCTGTTAGACATCAGACACATTATGTCTGGTCCTGGACTTCTGTTTGACATCAGACACATTATGTCTGGTCCTGGACTTCTGTTTGACATCAGATACATTATGTCTGGTCCTGGACTTCTGTTAGACATCAGACACATTATGTCTGGTCCTGGACTTCTGTTAGACATCAGACACATTATGTCTGGTCCTGGACTTCTGTTTGACATCAGATACATTATGTCTGGTCCTGGACTTCTCCATTGATCTGGCTTTTTAGTCCAGGTCCAGGCGTAATCTGTGTCCAGGAAACCGTCCTGGTATTGTCCCCTCGATGATGAATAAAATCCCTATCTACATTATGTAAATACCTAGCTATCTATTTGTCTAGGAGAGGACCCTGGCCCTGAAGACCAAGGAGAGGATGGCTGGAGCAGCTGCAGGGTCAGGGATGGGCTCTAGTTCTCTACCTCCACCCTACCCAGGCCGCCGTACCAGCCAGCCCAGCATGACTGCTCTCTACGGGGATGACTTCAGCCGGTCCAGGGAGTCCCATTCCTCTTTCAATTGTGAGTAGTACCATGCAACTGGGAATATGCAAACACACACACACACACACACACACACGCAATCGCGTTATTGGAAACAAAGGCTGTTCTGAGGTCGGGCCAGGTCGTGGCTCGATAAGTTTGAGTCGGGTCAGGGACAATTTTTTTATTTTTCATTTCAGCTAACCCCAACCCCTTTCCTAAACTTAACCCCAACCCCTTTCCTAACCCTAACCCTAACCCCTTTCCTAAACTTAACCTAGTTCTCCTAAAGCTTACTACTCGGTCTACGGAGTTGCAATGTCATTTTTCGTCACAAAAGGGGCGGCTCCTTGTAAATACTCTCTGGCATTCAACATACTTTTTTAACTTCCTTAAAATTGAGACGCACCATATCATTCCTTCCACAGCCGTGGAGGCAGTGTGGAAGCTTGGTACCTAGATCTGACATCTATACAGTATATAGGCTATTCATCAAAGTAGCTTATTTTGCATTGATAACCAACATATTATCTCAGCAACTGTTCGAACAGTAAACCAAACAACAAGAGTCCACCCTAAAAGGTATTTTGTTTAGAAGTAATAACTAGTGATTACAGGGTTTGGTGAAATGGTACAACCAGCTGTAGCCAACTAACAAGGCAAGAGTTTATTTTCTTTGTGACCAAAACATGATGACGTTCTATTTTTAACTGATACGTGTCCAGACTTTTGACTGGTACTGTATATTTAAGCAATAAGGCCTGAGGAGCTGTGTTATATGGCCAATGTCGTGTTCTTAGGCACGACGCAACGTGGAGTGACTGGTACAGCCCTTGGCCATATATCACAAAACCCGGAGGTGCCTTATTGCTATTATAAACTGCTTACCAACGTGATTAGAGCAGTTAAAATAAATGTTTTGTCATACCCGTGGTATACGGTCTGATATACCACGCCTTTCAGCCAATCAGCATTCAGGGCTCGAACCACCCAGTTTATATATATATATATATATGTGTGTGTGAACTCCTTCAAGACTGTTGGAAAAACATTCCAGGTGAAGCTGGTTGAGAGAATGCCAAGAGTGTGCAAAGCTGTCATCAAGGAAAAGGGTGGCTACTTTGAATAATATATATTTAAAATATATTTTGATTTGTTTAACACTGTTTTGGTTACTACAATATTCCATATGTGTTATTTTCATATTTTCAATGTCGTCACTGTTATTCTACAATGTAGAAAATAGTAAAAAATAAAGAAAAACCCTTGAATGAGTAGGTGTGTAAACTTTTGACTGGTACTCTATATGTGTGTATAGACAGTAGTTATATAGGATGGTGTGTATAGACAGTAGTTATATAGGATGGTGTGTATAGACAGTAGTTATATAGGATGGTGTGTATAGACAGTAGTTATATAGGATGGTGTGTATAGACAGTAGTTATATAGGATGGTGTGTATAAACAGTAGTTATATAGGATGGTGTGTATATAGACAGTAGTTATACAGGATGGTGTGTATAGACAGTAGTTATATAGGATGGTGTATATAGACAGTAGTTATACAGGATGGTGTATATAGACAGTAGTTATACAGGATGGTGTGTATAGACAGTAGTTATATTAGGATGGTGTATATAGACAGTAGTTATACAGGATGGTGTGTATAGACAGTAGTTATAATAGGATGGTGTGTATAGACAGTAGTTATATAGGATGGTGTGTATAGACAGTAGTTATATAGGATGGTGTGTATAGACAGTAGTTATATAGGATGGTGTGTAAAGACAGTAGTTATATAGGATGGTGTGTATAGACAGTATATGAATAGAAAAGGTGTGTACAGCAGTAGTTATAAAGGATGAGCCTTGACTAGAATACAGTGTATACATATGAAGTGGGTAAAACAGTATGTAAACATGATTAAAGTGGCCAGTGTTCCATGACTATGTACAAAGGACAGCGGTCTCTAAGGTGCAGGGTAGAGTACCGGGTGGTAGCCGGGTGGAGTACCGGGTAGAGTACCGGGTGGTAGCCGGGTAGAGTACCGGGTAGAGTACAGGGTAGAGTACCGGGTGGTAGCCGGGTAGAGTACCGGGTGGTAGCCGGGTAGAGTACCGGGTAGAGAACCGGGTGGTAGCCGGGTAGAGTACCGGGTAGAGAACCGGGTGGTAGCCGGGTAGAGACGGTATATTGCAGTTTGATTGATAGCAGGGATACATTGTAAAAGGCCAAACATGTTCCCACAGCCTGAAGCGTTGACGAGGCAGTGGAACACACAATGGAGCCAGAATGTAATGAAGCATAAAGGCTTGAATGCCTGAAACATTGATAAGATTAGCCATTCTGTTCTTCAGTGAGAATCCATGTTGAGAGATTTGGTCTGGCTCTGCTCAGGTCTGCACTGACAGCTAGTCAGTAAGTTGGCGAACGAACACTCCATGTTAGTGTTATCCCACAGGAACCAACCAACCAGTGGTGGATAAAGTATCCAATTGTCATATTTGAGTCAAAGTAAAGATACCTTAATAGAAAATGACTCAAGTAAAAGTGAAAGTCACACAGTAAAACTTGAGTACTACTTGAGTAAAAGTCTAAAAGTGTTTGGTTTTAAATATACCTAAGTATCAAAAGTAAAGGTATGAATAATTTCAAATTCCTTATATTAAATAAACCAGACAGCACTATTTTTAAAAATGTAATTGCTTTTTTTTTTTTTACATTCACAGATAGCAAGGGGCACACTCCAACTTTCAGACATATTTTTACAAATGAACATTTGTGTTTAGTGAGTCCACCAGATCAGAGGTAGTAGAGATGACCAGGGATGTTCTCTTGATAAATGTGTGAATGATGGTTACACTATGTATTACTAGTAAACAACAACAACAACAGAGGATGGTTACACTATATATTACTAGTAAACAACAACAACACAGAGGATGGTTACACTATGTATTACTAGTAAACAACAACAACACAGAGGATGGTTACACTATGTATTACTAGTAAACAACAACACGGAGGGTGGTTACACTATGTATTACTAGTAAACAACAACACGGAGGGTGGTTACACTATGTGTTACTTATATATAATGTAAATACTTCAGGGAATTAATGGTCATGGGATGTCCCTCAGTCTATGGCAGTCATATTTGCATTTTGCCCCCCATCCAGATTGATTCCCAGCTTTATGTTATTAGTAAATACACAGAAGTTGGACATTGATTGAGATATTATCTTGAAAAAATATGATCTTATTTGGGAGTATTTCTCCCAGTAGAGGAACCATCTCTGTCTCTACCTCCCCTGTCGTGCAGTGACCACTAACCTCTTCCTTCTCACTCAAGGGGATTTGGGCTGGAATGTTTTGGCTCTTCGTGTTCTTATCTTGTGACCATGACATACAGTAGATTATTCTAGAACACAGATGGCATATACACTCAGTAAGAACTCACGGTTCTTATCTTATCAACGTGTCAGTCAGTTTGTATGTGTCTGTGTTTCTGTGTGTCTGTGTGTCTGTGTGTCTGTGTGTCTGTGTCTGTGTGTCTGTGTGTCTGTGTGTCTGTGTTTCTGTCTGTCATCAGAAAGGGACTAAAAGTTCAGTTACTTGGGTCTCCAGAAATACAGATAAAGTGTTCCGTCAGCAGTATCTGGATTCATTGTAGAGATGGCTGGTTGTGTACACAGAAATAGAGTCTATAGAACAGACGTTCCCATTCATGTCAATGATGGCATAATAGATTGTGTGTTCTATAGTTGTATACCCGTGGTCATTGTCCCTCACAGGCCCTATTCAAGTAGGTGCTATTGTCCTGTTGGTCCCTGTAACAGGCAGCTGGACCTGGACAAGTCTCAATGAATAACTCTGCCCCAAATGGTACCCTGTTCCATAAGGGCCCTGGTCAATAGTAGTGCACTATATAGGGAATAGGGCTCTGGTCAAAAGTAGTGCACTATATAGGGAATAGGGCCCTGGTCAATAGTAGTGCACTATATAGGGAATAGGGCTCTGGTCAATAGTAGTGCACTATATAGGGAATAGGGCTCTGGTCAATAGTAGTGCACTATATAGGGAATAAGGCTCTGGTCAATAGTAGTGCACTATATAGGGAATAGGGCCCTGGTCAATAGTAGTGCACTATATAGGGAATAGGGTGCCATAGGGCTCTGGTCAAAAGTAGTGCACTATATAGGGAATAGGGCTCTGGTCAATAGTAGTGCACTATATAGGGAATAGGGTGCCATTGGCCATAGTGCTCTGGTCAAAAGTAGTGCACTATATGGTGCCATTTGGGAAGCAGTCCATGTCTCTGTCTGTTGTATCATCCTGGTTGTTCCCCATTCCTACATAAATTGTTTGTTAGTTTTGGTTACGCTATCCAAGTGTGTGTGTGTGTGAGAGAGAGAGAGAGACGCTCTCTATAGCTGCATTCCTAACATTCTCCTGTTCTCTTTCACTCCAGCTGAACAGCAAACACAAAGAATGGGGGACACACACTCTCTCTACCTTTTTCCCCTGTCTCTGTATACATGGCTGTGGTAGTCACGTTTAGCTAGCTGGGACTGGGCATCATGTATTATACATGGCTGTGGTAGCCACGTTTAGCTAGCTGGGACTGGGCATCATGTATTATACATGGCTGTGGTAGCCACGTTTAGCTAGCTGGGACTGGGCATCATGTATTATACATGGCTGTGGTAGTCACGTTTAGCTAGCTGGGACTGGGCATCATGTATTATACATGGCTGTGGTAGCCACGTTTAGCTAGCTGGGACTGGGCATCATGTATTATACATGGCTGTGGTAGTCACGTTTAGCTAGCTGGGACTGGGCATCATGTATTATACATGGCTGTGGTAGTCACGTTTAGCTAGCTGGGACTGGGCATCATGTATTATACATGGCTGTGGTAGTCACGTTTAGCTAGCTGGGACTGGGCATCATGTATTATACATGGCTGTGGTAGTCACGTTTAGCTAGCTGGGACTGGGCATCATGTATTATACATGGCTGTGGTAGTCACGTTTAGGTAGCTGGGACTGGGCATCATGTATTATACATGGCTGTGGTAGTCACGTTTAGCTAGCTGGGACTGGGCATCATGTATTATACATGGCTGTGGTAGTCACGTTTAGCTAGCTGGGACTGGGCATCATGTATTATACATGGCTGTGGTAGTCACGTTTAGCTAGCTGGGACTGGGCATCATGTATTATACATGGCTGTGGTAGCCACGTTTAGCTAGCTGGGACTGGGCATCATGTATTATATAAACATGGCTGTGGTAGTCACGTTTAGCTAGCTGGGACTGGGCATCATGTATTATACATGGCTGTGGTAGTCACGTTTAGCTAGCTGGGACTGGGCATCATGTATTATACATGGCTGTGGTAGTCACGTTTAGCTAGCTGGGACTGGGCATCATGTATTATACATGGCTGTGGTAGTCACGTTTAGCTAGCTGGGACTGGGCATCATGTATTATACATGGCTGTGGTAGTCACGTTTAGCTAGCTGGGACTGGGCATCATGTATTATACATGGCTGTGGTAGCCACGTTTAGCTAGCTGGGACTGGGCATCATGTATTATACATGGCTGTGGTAGCCACGTTTAGCTAGCTGGGACTGGGCATCATGTATTATACATGGCTGTACTGTGGTAGTCACGTTTAGCTAGCTGGGACTGGGCATCATGTATTATACATGGCTGTGGTAGTCACGTTTAGCTAGCTGGGACTGGGCATCATGTATTATACATGGCTGTGGTAGTCACGTTTAGCTAGCTGGGACTGGGCATCATGTATTATACATGGCTGTACTGTGGTAGTCACGTTTAGCTAGCTGGGACTGGGCATCATGTATTATACATGGCTGTGGTAGTCACGTTTAGCTAGCTGGGACTGGGCATCATGTATTATACATGGCTGTGGTAGTCACGTTTAGCTAGCTGGGACTGGGCATCATGTATTATACATGGCTGTGGTAGTCACGTTTAGCTAGCTGGGACTGGGCATCATGTATTATATAAACATGGCTGTGGTAGCCACGTTTAGCTAGCTGGGACTGGGCATCATGTATTATACATGGCTGTGGTAGTCACGTTTAGCTAGCTGGGACTGGGCATCATGTATTATATAAACATGGCTGTGGTAGTCACGTTTAGCTAGCTGGGACTGGGCATCATGTATTATATAAACATGGCTGTGGTAGCCACGTTTAGCTAGCTGGGACTGGGCATCATGTATTATACATGGCTGTGGTAGCCACGTTTAGCTAGCTGGGACTGGGCATCATGTATTATACATGGCTGTGGTAGTCACGTTTAGCTAGCTGGGACTGGGCATCATGTATTATATAAACATGGCTGTGGTAGTCACGTTTAGCTAGCTGGGACTGGGCATCATGTATTATACATGGCTGTGGTAGTCACGTTTAGCTAGCTGGGACTGGGCATCATGTATTATACATGGCTGTGGTAGCCACGTTTAGCTAGCTGGGACTGGGCATCATGTATTATATAAACATGGCTGTGGTAGTCACGTTTAGCTAGCTGGGACTGGGCATCATGTATTATACATGGCTGTGGTAGTCACGTTTAGCTAGCTGGGACCGGGAATCATGTATTATACATGGCTGTGGTAGCCACGTTTAGCTAGCTGGGACTGGGCATCATGTATTATATAAACATGGCTGTGGTAGCCACGTTTAGCTAGCTGGGACTGGGCATCATGTATTATATAAACATGGCTGTGGTAGCCACGTTTAGCTAGCTTGGACTGGGCATCATGTATTATATATACATGGCTGTGGTAGTCACGTTTAGCTAGCTGGGACTGGGCATCATGTATTATATAAACATGGCTGTGGTAGCCACGTTTAGCTAGCTGGGACTGGGCATCATGTATTATACATGGCTGTGGTAGTCACGTTTAGCTAGCTGGGACCGGGAATCATGTATTATACATGGCTGTGGTAGTCACGTTTAGCTAGCTGGGACTGGGCATCATGTATTATACATGGCTGTGGTAGCCACGTTTAGCTAGCTGGGACTGGGCATCATGTATTATACATGGCTGTGGTAGCCACGTTTAGCTAGCTGGGACTGGGCATCATGTATTATACATGGCTGTGGTAGCCACGTTTAGCTAGCTGGGACTGGGCATCATGTATTATACATGGCTGTGGTAGTCACATTTAGCTAGCTTGGACTGGGCATCATGTATTATACATGGCTGTGGTAGCCACGTTTAGCTAGCTGGAACTGGGCATCATGTATTATACATGGCTGTGGTAGCCACGTTTAGCTAGCTGGGACTGGGCATCATGTATTATACATGGCTGTGGTAGTCACGTTTAGCTAGCTGGGACTGGGCATCATGTATTATACATGGCTGTACTGTGGTAGTCACGTTTAGCTAGCTGGGACTGGGCATCATGTATTATACATGGCTGTACTGTGGTAGTCACGTTTAGCTAGCTGGGACTGGGCATCATGTATTATACATGGCTGTGGTAGTCACGTTTAGCTAGCTGGGACTGGGCATCATGTATTATACATGGCTGTGGTAGTCACGTTTAGCTAGCTGGGACTGGGCATCATGTATTATACATGGCTGTGGTAGTCACGTTTAGCTAGCTGGGACTGGGCATCATGTATTATACATGGCTGTGGTAGCCACGTTTAGCTAGCTGGGACTGGGCATCATGTATTATACATGGCTGTGGTAGTCACGTTTAGCTAGCTGGGACTGGGCATCATGTATTATACATGGCTGTGGTAGTCACGTTTAGCTAGCTGGGACTGGGCATCATGTATTATACATGGCTGTGGTAGCCACGTTTAGCTAGCTGGGACTGGGCATCATGTATTATACATGGCTGTGGTAGCCACGTTTAGCTAGCTGGGACTGGGCATCATGTATTATACATGGCTGTGGTAGTCACGTTTAGCTAGCTGGGACTGGGCATTATGTATTATACATGGCTGTGGTAGTCACGTTTAGCTAGCTGGGACTGGGCATCATGTATTATACATGGCTGTGGTAGCCACATTTAGCTAGCTGGGACTGGGCATCATGTATTATATATACATGGCTGTGGTAGCCACGTTTAGCTAGCTGGGACTGGGCATCATGTATTATATATACATGGCTGTGGTAGCCACGTTTAGCTAGCTGGGACTGGGCATCATGTATTATACATGGCTGTGGTAGCCACGTTTAGCTAGCTGGGACTGGGCATCATGTATTCTACATGGTTGTGGTAGCCACGTTTAGCTAGCTGGGACTGGGCATCATGTATTATACATGGCTGTGGTAGTCACGTTTAGCTAGCTGGGACTGGGAATCATGTATTATACATGGCTGTGGTAGCCACATTTAGCTAGCTGGGACTGGGCATCATGTATTATACATGGCTGTGGTAGCCACGTTTAGCTAGCTGGGACTGGGCATCATGTATTATATAAACATGGCTGTGGTAGCCACATTTAGCTAGCTGGGACTGGGCATCATGTATTATATAAACATGGCTGTGGTAGTCACGTTTAGCTAGCTGTGACTGGGCATCATGTATTATATAAACATGGCTGTGGTAGTCACGTTTAGCTAGCTGTGACTGGGCATCATGTATTATACATGGCTGTGGTAGCCACGTTTAGCTAGCTGGGACTGGGCATCATGTATTATACATGGCTGTGGTAGCCACGTTTAGCTAGCTGGGACTGGGCATCATGTATCATCTGTTTATTCAATTGGTCAAAATATATTATTTTAATAAACATACACTGAGTGTACAAAACATTAAGAACACCTGCTATTTCCATGACATCGACTGACCAGGTGAATCGGGGTGAAAGCTATGATCCCTTATTGATGTCACTTGTTAAATCCACTTCAATCAGTGTAGATGAAGAGGAGGAGACGGGTTAAAGAAGGATTTTAAGCCTTGAGACAATTGAGTACTGTGTATGTATGCCATTCCGAGGGTAAATGGGCAAGACAAAATATTGAAGTGCCTTTGAATGGTTTATGTCAAGCAAATTCTAGATTTGACAGTTATATATATTATAGTTATATATATTATATTATAGCCATTAAAAGTTGACTAAGGCCACCGATTTGAGTTGACCACATTGTCCTTTGAGTTGAACACATTGTCTTTGAGTTGAACACATTGCATATGTTAAGATACAATAGGGTGTGTGTAGTAGTACGATGTGATAGTGTGTGGTATAAATACTACTGTTGGAATATGATACAGTAGTAAGATGAGTTGTTGGATAGTACAGTAGTTTTATGATACAGTAGGATGTGGTGGAGTTGTTAGAAAGTACAGTAGTAGTTTGATACATTAGGATGTGGTGGTGTTAGTACAGTAGTATTATGATACAGTAGGATGTGGTGGAGTTGTTAGATAGTACAGTAGTTTTATGATACAGTAGGATGTGGTGGTGTTAGTACAGTAGTATTATGACTCAGTAGGATGTGGTGGAGTTGTTAGATAGTACAGTAGTATTATGATACAGTAGGATGTGGTGGAGTTGTTAGATAGTACAGTAGTATTATGATACAGTAGGATGTGGTGTAGGTGTTAGTACAGTAGTTTTATGATACAGTAGGATGTGGTGGAGTTGTTAGATAGTACAGTAGTTTTATGATACAGTAGGATGTGGTGGTGTTAGTACAGTAGTAGTATGATACAGTAGGATGTGGTGGAGTTGTTGGATAGTACAGTAGTTTTATGATACAGTAGGATGTGGTGGTGTTAGTACAGTAGTATTATGATACAGTAGGATGTGGTGGACTTGTTAGAAAGTACAGTAGTAGTTTGATACATTAGGATGTGGTGGTGTTAGTACAGTAGTATTATGATACAGTAGGATGTGGTGGAGTTGTTAGATAGTACAGTAGTTTTATGATACAGTAGGATGTGGTGGTGTTAGTACAGTAGTATTATGACTCAGTAGGATGTGGTGGAGTTGTTAGATAGTACAGTAGTATTATGATACAGTAGGATGTGGTGGAGTTGTTAGATAGTACAGTAGTATTATGATACAGTAGGATGTGGTGTAGGTGTTAGTACAGTAGTTTTATGATACAGTAGGATGTGGTGGAGTTGTTAGATAGTACAGTAGTTTTATGATACAGTAGGATGTGGTGGTGTTAGTACAGTAGTAGTATGATACAGTAGGATGTGGTGGAGTTGTTGGATAGTACAGTAGTTTTATGATACAGTAGGATGTGGTGGTGTTAGTACAGTAGTATTATGATACAGTAGGATGTGGTGGAGTTGTTGGATAGTACAGTAGTATTATGATACAGTAGGATTTGGTGGAGTTGTTGGATAGTACAGTTGTATTATGACTCAGTAGGATGTGGTGGAGTTGTTAGATAGTACAGTAGATTTATGATACAGTAAGATGTGGTGTAGGTGTTAGATAGTACAGTAGTTTTAGGATACAGTAGGATGTGGTGGAGTTGTTAGATAGTACAGTAGTTTTATGATACAGTAGGATGTGGTGGAGTTGTTAGATAGTACAGTAGTTTTATGATACAGTAGGATGTGGTGGAGTTGTTAGATAGTACAGTAGTTTTATGATACAGTAGGATGTGGTGGAGTTGTTGAACAGTACAGAAGGATGGTGCAGAGACCAAAGCCAGTTGCCAGTGTAATATCATGTGTGTGGTCTCATCACCAGCTGTGTGCAGCCTCTGCACCAGCTGAGTGCGGTCTGTGCACCAGCTGTGTAAAGGTTGTGTGTGGGAAGCTAAGTAGCGTGAGCATGGTTTCAGTTAGTCACACTGTGTTAATGTTATACTTCTGGTGTCTGTGGAAAGTTTGATTTTCCAACACACACACCAGAGTTTTTTCTGGGTTCAAAATGTGGCTTAGGCGATGGGCGTGGTAGGGGCGTGGTGGGGGCGTGGCCACTGGTGCAGTCGCCGACTGGACATTTTAGAGACCCTCCTGTTGACCGCAATGACAAAATGTGCCGTTTTAAAGTTCATTTCATTCAAATCTACAAATTTTCGCAATGGCTTATGCTATCTGAGTGACTCAAACATTATAACAGAATCAATGGGGGCCCCATGCCATGACAAACATTATAACAGAGTCAATGGGGGCCCCCATGCCATGACAAACATTATAACAGAATCAATGGGGGCCCCATGCCATGACAAACATTATAACAGAGTCAATGGGGGCCCCCATGCCATGACAAACATTATAACAGAGTCAATGGGGGCCCCATGCCATGACAAACATTATAACAGAATCAATGGGGGCCCCATGCCATGACAAACATTATAACAGAATCAATGGGGGCCCCATGCCATGACAAACATTATAACAGAATCAATGGGGGCCCCATGCCATGACAAACATTATAACAGAGTCAATGGGGGCCCCATGCCATGACAAACATTATAACAGAATCAATGGGGGCCCCATGCCATGACAAACATTATAACAGAGTCAATGGGGGCCCCATGCCATGACAAACATTATAACAGAGTCAATGGGGGCCCCATGCCATGACAAACATTATAACAGAGTCAATGGGGCCCCCATGCCATGACAAACATTATAACAGAGTCAATGGGGGCCCCATGCCATGACAAACATTATAACAGAGTCAATGGGGCCCCCATGCCATGACAAACATTATAACAGAGTCAATGGGGGCCCCATGCCATGACAAACATTATAACAGAGTCAATGGGGGCCCCATGCCATGACAAACATTATAACAGAGTCAATGGGGCCCCCATGCCATGACAAACATTATAACAGAGTCAATGGGGGCCCCATGCCATGACAAACATTATAACAGAGTCAATGGGGGCCCCATGCCATGACAAACATTATAACAGAGTCAATGGGGCCCCCATGCCATGACAAACATTATAACAGAGTCAATGGGGGCCCCATGCCATGACAAACATTATAACAGAGTCAATGGGGGCCCCATGCCATGACAAACATTATAACAGAGTCAATGGGGGCCCCATGCCATGACAAACATTATAACAGAGTCAATGGGGGCCCCATGCCATGACAAACATTATAACAGAGTCAATGGGGGCCCCATGCCATGACAAACATTATAACAGAGTCAATGGGGGCCCCATGCCATGACAAACATTATAACAGAGTCAATGGGGGCCCCATGCCATGACAAACATTATAACAGAGTCAATGGGGGCCCCATGCCATGACAAACATTATAACAGAGTCAATGGGGCCCCATGCCATGACAAACATTATAACAGAGTCAATGGGGCCCCATGCCATGACAAACATACTCCTGAATGCATAATAATAAAAATAAGTATTCCCCCTGACTTTCTAGTTGTAATATTTCGGTGATTGTTATTTAAAAATGTATAGGTCCATTATCTTTTCTACATACTTTATATGTGGTTTTAGTCATTTAAGTTTAGACTGAAAACTCTTTTTTTTTACATCCTGAGAAAAATGTAAAAATAAATAAATATATATATATGTACACTACCGTTCAAAAGTTTGGGGTCACTTTAGAAATGTCCTTGTTTTTGAAAAACACCAGTCTCAACAGTGAAGAGGCGGCTCCGGGATGCTGGCCTTCTAGGCAGAGTTGCAAAGAAAAATACATATCTCAGACCGGCCAATGAAAATAAAAGATTAAGATGGGCAAAAGAACACAGACACTGGACAGAGGAACTCTGCCTAGAAGGCCAGCATCCCGGAGTCGCCTCATTCACTGTTGACTTTGAGACTGGTGTTTTGCGGGTACTAATGAAGCTGCCATTTGAGGACTTGTCCAATCTGTTTCTCAAACTAGAAACTCTAATGTACTTGTCCTCTTGCTCAGTTGTGCACCGGGGCCTCCCACTCCTCTTTCTATTCTGGTTAGAGACAGTTTGCGCTGTTCTGTGAAGGGAGTATTACACAACGTTCTACGAGATCTTCAGTTTCTTGCAAATTTCTTGCATGGAATTGCCTTCTATTCGCAGAACAAGAATAAACTGACGAGTTTCAGAAGAAAGTTTTTGTTTCTGGCCATTTTGAGCCTGTAATCGAACCCACAAATGCTGATGCTCCAGATATTCAACTAGTCTAAAGAAGGCCAGTTTTATTGCTTCTTTAATCAGAACAATAGTTTTCAGCTGTGCTAACATAATTGCAAAATGGTTTTCTAATGATCAACTAGCCTTTTAAAATGCTAAACTTGGATTAGCTAACACAACGTGCCATTGGAACACAGGAGTGATGGTTGCTGATAATGGGCCTCTGTAGTCTGTACACCTATGTAGATATTCCATAAAAATCTGCCATTTCCAGCTACAATAGTCATTTACAACATAAAAAATGTTTACACTATTTCTGATCAATTTAATGTTATTTTAATTGACAAAATTAGCTTTTCTTTAAAAAACAAGGACATTTCTAAGTGACCCCAAACTTTTGAACGGTAGTGTATATATACAGTACCACTGAAAAGTTTGGACACTCCTACTCATTACAGGGTTTTTCTTTATTTTTACTATTTTCTACGTTGTAGAATAATAGTGAAGACGTCAAACCTATGAAATAACACATATCGAATCATGCAGTAACCAATTGCTGAAAAGAAACCACTACTAAAGGACACCAATAAGAAGAAGAGACTTGCTTGGGCCAAGAAACGCGAGCAATGGACATTAGACCGGTGGAAATCTGTCCTTTGGTCTGATGAATCCAAATTTGCGATTTATGGTTCCAACCGCCGTGTCTTTGTGAGATGCAGAGTAGGTGAACAGATGATCTCCTCATGGGTCGTTCCAAACGTGAAGCAAGGAGGAGGAGGGGTGGTGGTGCTGGTGGTGACACTGTCTGTGATTTATTTAGAATTCAAGGCACACTTAACCAGCATGGCTACCACAGCATTCTGCAGCGATACGCCATCACATCTGGTTTGCACTTAGTGGGACTATCATTTGTTCTTCAACAGGACAATGACCCAAAACACACCTCCAGGCTGTGTAAAGGGCTATTTGACCAAGAAGGAGAGTGATGGAGGGCTGCATCAGATGACCTGGCCTCCACAATCCCCCAAACTCAACCCAATTGAGATGGTTTGGGATGAGTTGGACCGCAGAGTGAAGGAAAAGCAGCCAACAAGTGCTCAGCATATGTGGGAACTCCTTCAAGACTGTTGGAAAAGCATTCCAGTTGACTACCTCATGAAGATAGTTGAGAGAATGCCAAGAATGTGCAAAGCTGTCTTCAAGGCAAATGGTGGCTATTTGAAGAATCTCAAATATTAAACTGATGTGTTTAACACTATTTTGGTTACTACATGATTCCATATGTGTTATAGTTTTAATGTCGTCACTATTATTCTACAATGTAGAAAGTAGTAATAAAAGACAAACCCTTGAATGAGTAGGTGTTTCCAAACTTTTGACTGGTACTGTATATATAAATATTTTACTGTTTGGCCAAAGGTGGCCCACTAGATTTTTCTATGCAGAACCCCCCCCCTACTACTACATACTTTTTATACTACTACATACTTTTTATACTACTACATACTTTTTATACTACCACATACTTTTTATACTACTACATACTTTTTATACTACTACATACTTTTTATACTACCACATACTTTTTATACTACCACATACTTTTTATACTACTACATACTTTTTATATTACTACATACTTTTTATACTACTACATACTTTTTATACTACTACATACTTTTTATACTACTACATACTTTTTATATTACTACATACTTTTTATACTACCACATACTTTTTATACTACTACATACTTTTTATATTACTACATACTTTTTATACTACCACATACTTTTTATACTACTACATACTTTTTATATTACTACATACTTTTTATACTACTACATACTTTTTATACTACTACATACTTTTTATACTACTACATACTTTTTATACTACTACATACTTTTTATATTACTACATACTTTTTATACTACCACATACTTTTTATACTACTACATACTTTTTATATTACTACATACTTTTTATATTACTACATACTTTTTATATTACTACATACTTTTTATATTACTACATACTTTTATACTACTACATACTTTTTATACTACTACATACTTTTATACTACTACATACTTTTTATATTACTACGTACTTTGTATATTACTACATACTTTGGAGATAATTACTGTGAAATGATTCAGACGACATCCATATTGACATATTCCATAATATGCAGTAGGCCTTGTCTGGGAAAGTCACTCTGGCCTGATTTCTGCTCCATTTCAGCATTGTTACAGAAGGATAGTCTGGTCAATGACGGTGGAGGACATACTATGTGTCCTGGATTGATGATCTTTGAGTCTGTCTGTCCTGTCTGTCGTTGCGGGTTTAGATGGACCTGATGGATGGGCTGGGGCTGGGTGGTTGAGTGGGGGTCAGAGGGTTGGCCTGGCACTGTGGCAGTAGCTCCCTGTCCCGTCCCAGACAGATCCTGGGTTCAAATACAATTTGAAATCATTTCAAACTACTTTGTCTGTGCTTTGATTGAGCTTGTCTGGCGTAATGGAACCCATAGAAGAGATCCCGCCCACCTGGCACTGCAGGCAGGCTAAAGCAAACGCTCGCACTATTTGAGAAGATATGGAATAGTATTTGAACCCAGGTCCCAGCCGGCCCAGCCAGACGACAGTCCAGCCCAGGCAGGCCACATTGAGAGGTGGTGTACTGGAAGTGATTGGGGTTCAGCAGAGATAGACTGGACCTTGCCAATGGCCTCGTTCCAAATCACACTATTATTGCCTTTTATAGGGTCTCTGGTGAAAAGTAGTGCACTACATCAGGAATAGGGTGCCATTTGGGACGTATATACAGTACTGCCCCCCTCCTTCCCTCCACAGCCCCCTCCCTTTTGCCATGATCCCCCCCTCCCTTACAGCCATGATCCCCCCCTCCCTTACAGCCATGATCCCCCCCTCCCTTACAGCCATGATCCCCCCCTCCCTTACAGCCATGATCCCCCCTCCCTTACAGCCATGATCCCCCCCCTCCCTTACAGCCATGATCCCCCCCCTCCCTTACAGCCATGATCCCCCCCTTCCTTACAGCCATGATCCCCCCCCCCCTCCCTTACAGCCATGATCCCCCCCTCCCTTACAGCCATGATCCCCCCCTCCCTTACAGCCATGATCCCCCCCCTCCCTTACAGCCATGATCCCCCCCCTCCCTTACAGCCATGATCCCCCCCTCCCTTACAGCCATGATCCCCCCCCTCCCTTACAGCCATGATCCCCCCCTCCCTTACAGCCATGATCCCCCCCCTCCCTTACAGCCATGATCCCCCCCTCCCTTACAGCCATGATCCCCCCCTCCCTTACAGCCATGATCCCCCCCCCCTCCCTTACAGCCATGATCCCCCCCTCCCTTACAGCCATGATCCCCCCCTCCCTTACAGCCATGATCCCCCCCTCCCTTACAGCCATGATCCCCCCCCTCCCTTACAGCCATGATCCCCCCCCTCCCTTACAGCCATGATCCCCCCCCTCCCTTACAGCCATGATCCCCCCCCTCCCTTACAGCCATGATCCCCCCCTCCCTTACAGCCATGATCCCCCCCTCCCTTACAGCCATGATCCCCCCCTCCCTTACAGCCATGATACCCCCCCTCCCTTACAGCCATGATCCCCCCCTCCCTTACAGCCATGACCCCCCTTACAGCCATGACCCCACCCCCACCTTACAGCCATGACCTCCCCTGCCTTACAGCCATGACCCCCCCCACACCCTTACAGCCATGACCCCCACTACCCCTACTTATCTACCTCCATTACCTCTCTACCTTCACAACCCATCTACTCCTCTGCCCCTGCCACCTCCTCTACCCATCTATCCCCTCTAGCCTAGTGGTTAGAGCGTTGGACTAGTAACCGAAAGGTTGCAAGATCGAATCCCCGAGCTGACAAGGTAAAAAATCTGTAATTTTGCCCCTGAACAAGGCAGTTAACCCACTGTTCCCCGGTAGGCCGTCATTGAAAATAAGAATTTGTTCTTAACTGACTTGCCAAGTTAAAGGTAAAATCTAATTAAAATGAAAAAATACCTCCTTTACCTACTCCACAAAAGCCACCATTGTTCCTAGTGCAGGAGGCAGAGAGCAGCAGTTAGGATCCGTCCCAAATGGCCCCCTATTCCCTATATAGTGCACTACTTAGGACCAGGGTCCATAGTCAAAAGTAGTGCACTAAATAGACAATAGGGGGCCATTTGGGGTGCAGTCTTGCAGACCAAGGCAGAGCATGCCATGCCAACACAGGCCTGCTGGAATAACACAACACACAGTGGTTGGACAGCAGACTTAACATGCAAACCCAGCTCTCTCTACTAAAACTCTGCTCTTAAAAATCACACACTCTCTCTCTCTCTCCTCTGCCACCTGCCCCTCTCTCCCTCTCCCCCACCTCTCCCTCCTCCCTCTCAATCTCTTTCTCCCTCCCTCTCTTTCTCTCTACCTCTCCTCTGCCACCTCCCTCCTCTTTCTCTCTCTCTTTCTCCACTCCCTCCCTCTTTCCTCCTCTTCCTCCTCCCAGCCACCTCTTCCTCTCCTCGCCGTGCCGCATCAGACATGGAGCAGGCCCGCCCACAGACCAGCGGGGAGGAGGAGCTACAACTGCAGCTGGCTCTGGCCATGAGCCGAGAGGAGAGTGAAAAGGTAACACACACACTCACACAGTACACACACACACACACGCACACACACACACACACACACACACACACACACACACACACACACACACACACACACACACACACACACACACACACACACACACTGAACAAGAGGCACTGACACACTCTGACTACATGCAGTGTGAGAATGTTATGAACGTGGCTGCCTCCCTCCCACTCATACACACTCCCCTGCAGAGCTCAAATCTCTCGCTCTCGCTCTCTCTCTTTCTCTCTCTCTCTCTCTCTCTCTCTCTCTCTGTCCTCTAAGTGTCATCCATTTCACTGAGCCTTAAATAGAAACCAATATCACCCCTCTCTCCTTGTGATGCGATCTATAACACCTGGCCAATCAAAGACACCGATACTCAGAGTTGGCTGCCGACCTGGCCAATGACAGAGTGCGATGCTGCAGAGTGAACCGCCGGCAGCTGTGCTGAGTGAATGAGTGACTGGACTGAACAGGGTGGAGCTATTGATCCATTGTTAGCTAGCCTGGTATTGATGGCACTGTTAGCTAGCCTGGTATTGATCCACTGTTAGCTAGCCTGGTATTGATGGCACTGAATGGCCTCTGTGTCTCTGTGTTGTTAGATGGTGCATTCTGCACCGAGGCCTGGGACCGAAAAACACTCCTTTTATAAAACACACACAATATCTTAGGTCCTTTTGTTCAACACTACAATATCTTAGGTCCTTTTGTTCAACACTACAATATCTTAGGTCCTTTTGTTCAACACACAAAAACTCATCGTTGGCTAACTTTATAAGCTGAATATTGGTCAACTTTTTGCCAGATGTTAGTCCAACTCCTAACACAGAGCTTATTGATCTACTGGCTGTCGAGAGACAAATGATTTCAGGTGTTCTTTTCTACCCGTTAATTCATCAATGTAATTTATGGGCCGGAGTCACCTGGTGTCCCTGATGCCTGACTAGAAACACATGAAAAGCAGTAGTGTTTTGAGGTCATTTATGGGCCGGAGTCACCTGGTGTCCCTGATGCCTGACTAGAAACACATGAAAAGCAGAAGTGTTTTGAGGTCATTTATGGGCCGGAGTCACCTGGTGTCCCTGATGCCTGACTAGAAACACATGAAAAGTAGAAGTGTTTTGAGGTCATTTATGGGCCGGAGTCACCTGGTGTCCCTGATGCCTGACTAGAAACACATGAAAAGCAGTCGTGTTTTGAGGTCATTTATGGGCCGGAGTCACCTGGTGTCCCTGATCCCTGACTAGAAACACATGAAAAGCAGTCGTGTTTTGAGGTCATTTATGGGCCGGAGTCACCTGGTGTCCCTGATGCCTGACTAGAAACACATGAAAAGCAGTAGTGTTTTGAGGTCATTTATGGGCCGGAGTCACCTGGTGTCCCTGATCCCTGACTAGAAACACATGAAAAGCAGTCGTGTTTTGAGGTCATTTATGGGCCGGAGTCACCTGGTGTCCCTGATCCCTGACTAGAAACACATGAAAAGCAGTCGTGTTTTGAGTGCAGTCAGCCCTGCTAATAACACCACCCCCTTTAACACTCCAGCCTGCTCCCCCGGTGGACATTGATGAACAGACTCAGCTCCAGATCGCCCTGAGCCTCAGCAAGGAGGAAGCTCAGAAGGTACTGCTTAGATGTAGCCCCTCGAGCCCCCTGCATCCTCATACCCTAACTAGGGTTGTAAAAATCCAGAAACATTCCCCACAATTCCCAGGTTTCCCATAAATCCCGTTTGGAGATCTCTCTCCCTCCTGATTCTGGGAATCTTTCAACTTGGATTTCTGGGAAATTAGGGAATTTCAGGAAGGTTACGAGAATTTTGCAATGCTTAACCCTAACCAAACCATTCTACCTCCTGCTGCTGCAAGCTCTTTCTCTGTCTCTCTCTCTCTGTCTCTCTCTCTGTCTCTCTCTCTCTCTGTCTCTGTCTCTCTCTCTCTCTCTCTCTCTCTCTGTCTCTCTCTCTCTGTCTCTCTCTCTCTGTCTCTCTCTCTCTGTCTCTCTCTCTCTCTCTCTCTCTCTCGCGCACTCTCTTAGACCTGTGGGTCAAATGAACTTTGACCCTGGTTCCTGAACAGCCAAGCAGCCTGCTGTGCTGCACCTTTTCTCTCGTCACAGATTGGATAAGGCTGCATCTTTCTGTTTCCACTAACCAATAGCACCATCTCCCTCTCTCTTTAGACCAATGGTATGAGATCCCGCCCTCTGACCTCTTCTGGTGTACACGCCAATCCCTGTCTTGGGGAGGGTCAAAGAGGGCTTGCCTTCCATGCAATGTATCAACAATGGTGGCGTTCCAGGTCATCTATTTTGCACATCTCAGCAACCACATGATGTGATACAGCGTTGTTCTGAGATTCGCAGTGCGTCTGTAAAAAAAGACAACCTGGAACCGCACCAATGTGAATATCAAGGCAGGTTAGGAAGTGTTTTTATTTATCCACCAACGACTGATTTGTATTTCCCCTCCTCCACTCCACCGATTGGCTCCCTTATAGCCGGCCTCGCCTCCTCCAGTTGCCTTGGATATGGATGAAGAGAGACAGCTCCAGATCGCCCTGAGCCTGAGCAAAGAGGAGCACCAGCAGGTAGTGCCCCCGGTAGTGCCCCTGGTCCTGTCCCAGATGGCATCCTAGTCACTATGTAGTGCACTGCGCTATAGTGGCCTGGTAGAACCGGCCTGATCTCGCCAGCTCACATTATGGCGGAGTGAGACAGAAACGTGAGTGCAAGAGGTCAGACTGCTTGACCAGACTAGCCACATAGGTCTCTGGCCCAAAGTAGTGCACTACATAGGGACTAGGTTTGGCCCACCGAGAGGTGTTCTCTCCCCCTGAGCCCCCTGTGTCTTTAAGCCTTCGGGTCCTTCAGCTCTGCTCAACACCTCTCTGTCTTCCTTTCCTTCTGTCTGTCTGTCTGGCTGCTCATCACCGTGTCAATGTTTTACCCTCTAGACTGGGAACTCACTCTGCTTCTCTAGACTGGGAACCCACTCTGTTCCTGTAGACTTGGAACTCACTCTGTTTCTCTAGACTGGGAACTCACTCTGTTTCTCTTGACAGGGAACTCACTGTTTCTCTTGACTGGGAACTCACTCTGTTTCTCTTGACAGGGAACTCACTCTGTTTCTCTAGACTGGGAACCCACTCTGTTCCTGTAGACTTGGAACTCACTCTGTTTCTCTAGACTGGGAACTCACTCTGTTTCTCTAGACTGGGAACTCACTCTGTTTCTCTAGACTTGGAACTAACTCTGTTTCTCTAGACTGGGAACTCACTCTGTTTCTCTAGACTGGGAACTCACTCTGTTTCTCTAGACTGGGAACTCACTCTGTTTCTCTAGACTGGGAACTCACTCTGTTTCTCTAGACTGGGAACTCACTCTGTTTCTCTAGACTGGGAACTCACTCTGTTTCTCTAGACTGGGAACTCACTCTGTTTCTCTTGACTGGGAACTCACTCTGTTTCTCTAGACTGGGAACTCACTCTGTTTCTCTAGACTGGGAACCCACTCTGTTCCTCTAGACTGGGAACTCTGTCTCTACCCCCTCTCTCTGTCTCTACCCCCCCCTCTCTGTCTCTACCCACCCCTCTCTCTCTACCCCCCCTCTCTCTGTCTCTACCCCCTCTCTCTGTCTCTACCCCCCCTCTCTCTGTCTCTACCCCCCCTCTCTCTGTCTCTACCCCCCCTCTCTCTCTACCCCCCTTCTCTCCCTCTCTACCCCCCCTCACTGTCTCTACCCCCCCCCCTCTCTCTACCCCCCCTCTCTCTGTCTCTCTCTACCCCCCCTCTCTCTGTCTCTCTCTACCCCCCCTCTCTCTGTCTCTACCCCCCTTCTCTCTACCCCCCTCTCTCTGTCTCTACCCCCCCTCTCTCTCCACCCCCTCTCTCTCTATCTACCCCCCCCCCCCCTCTCCCCCCTCTCTCTGCCAGGGTGGCACAATGGAAGCAGTTACTGTCAGTATGTGTGTGGAGTCAGTATGTGTGTGGAGTCAGTGTGTGTGGAGTCAGTATGTGGGAGTCAGTATGTGGGAGTCAGTGTGTGGAGTCAGTATGTGGGGAGTCAGTATGTGGAAGTCAGTATGTGGGAGTCAGTATGTGGGAGTCAGTGTGTGTGGAGTCAGTATGTGGGAGTCAGTGTGTGTGGAGTCAGTGTGTGTGAAGTCAGTATGTGGGAGTCAGTATGTGGGAGTCAGTGTGTGTGGAGTCAGTATGTGGGAGTCAGTATGTGTGTGGAGTCAGTATGTGGGAGTCAGTGTGTGTGGAGTCAGTATGTGTGTGTGGAGTCAGTATGTGTGTGTGGAGTCAGTATGTGGGAGTCAGTGTGTGTGGAGTCAGTATGTGTGTGGGGAGTCAGTATGTGTGGAGTCAGTGTGTGGGGAGTCAGTGTGTGTGGAGTCAGTATGTGGGAGTCAGTATGTGTGGAGTCAGTGTGTGTGGAGTCAGTGTGTGTGGAGTCAGTGTGTGTGGAGTCAGTGTGTGTGGAGTCAGTGTGTGGGGAGTCAGTGTGTGTGGAGTCAGTATGTGTGTGGAGTCAGTGTGTGTGGAGTCAGTGTGTGTGGAGTCAGTGTGTGGGGAGTCAGTGTGTGGGGAGTCAGTATGTGTGGAGTCAGTGTGTGTGGAGTCAGTGTGTGTGGAGTCAGTGTGTGTGGAGTCAGTGTGTGTGGAGTCAGTATGTGTGGAGTCAGTATGTGTGGAGTCAGTGTGTGTGGAGTCAGTGTGTGTGGAGTCAGTGTGTGGGGAGTCAGTGTGTGTGGAGTCAGTATGTGTGTGGAGTCAGTGTGTGTGGAGTCAGTGTGTGTAGAGTCAGTGTGTGGGGAGTCAGTGTGTGGGGAGTCAGTATGTGTGGAGTCAGTGTGTGTGGAGTCAGTGTGTGGGGAGTCAGTGTGTGTGGAGTCAGTGTGTGGGGAGTCAGTTGTTGTTGTGGTCTAGTAGTTTGTGTTGTGGTCTAGTAGTCTGTTGTTGTGGTCTAGTAGTCTGTGTTGTTGTGGTCTAGTAGTCTGTTGTTGTGGTCTAGTAGTCTGTGTTGTTGTGGTCTAGTAGTCTGTGTTGTTGTGGTCTAGTAGTCTGTGTTGTTGTGGTCTAGTAGTCTGTGTTGTTGTGGTCTAGTAGTCTGTGTTGTTGTGGTCTAGTAGTCTGTGTTGTTGTGGTCTAGTAGTCTGTGTTGTTGTGGTCTAGTAGTCTGTGTTGTTGTGGTCTGTGTTGTCTAACCACGCGTTTCTCTGAGTTAGTACTACTTTAGACCAGGGCCCTATTCCCTATATAGTGCACTACTTTAGACCCATAATGCACTGCATATGGAAATAGGGGGCCATTTGGTAGACAGAAAACGTGTGTCTTAGAATCAGTGAGCTTGTCTCCGAGCCATGTCATGCCTAACAGCTTCCATGTGTCTGTGTGTGTTGCCAGGAGCAACGGAGTCGCCAAGGAGACGAGTCGTTGCTCCAAAAAGCTCTGGAGGAGAGTAAACGAGAGGCGGCGTCTGGTGGAATTGGGGTAGGAACAGTTACCACACCACTCTATCTAACCTACAGTATATAACAGTTACCACACCACTCTATCTAACCTACAGTATATAACAGTTACCACACCATCTAACCTACAGTATATAACAGTTACCACACCATCTAACCTACAGTATAAACAGTTACCACACCATCTAACCTACAGTATATAACAGTTACCACACCATCTAACCTACAGTATATAACAGTTACCACACCATCTAACCTACAGTATATAACAGTTACCACACCATCTAACCTACAGTATATAACAGTTACCACACCACTCTATCTAACCTACAGTATATAACAGTTACCACACCACTCTATATAACCTACAGTATATAACAGTTACCACACCACTCTATCTAACCTACAGTATATAACAGTTACCACACCACTCTATCTAACCTACAGTATATAACAGTTACCACACCATCTAACCTACAGTATATAACAGTTACCACACCACTCTATCTAACCTACAGTATATAACAGTTACCACACCATCTAACCTACAGTATATAACAGTTACCACACCATCTAACCTACAGTATATAACAGTTACCACACCATCTAACCTACAGTATATAACAGTTACCACACCACTCTATCTAACCTACAGTATATAACAGTTACCACACCACTCTCTGTAACCTACAGTATATAACAGTTACCACACCACTCTATATAACCTACAGTATATAACAGTTACCACACCACTCTATCTAACCTACAGTATATAACAGTTACCACACCATCTAACCTACAGTATATAACAGTTACCACACCACTCTATATAACCTACAGTATATAACAGTTACCACACCATCTAACCTACAGTATATAACAGTTACCACACCACTCTATATAACCTACAGTATATAACAGTTACCACACCACTCTATCTAACCTACAGTATATAACAGTTACCACACCACTCTGTCTAACCTACAGTATATAACAGTTACCACACCACTCTGTAACCTACAGTATATAACAGTTACCACACCACTCTGTCTAACCTACAGTATATAACAGTTACCACACCACTCTATCTAACCTACAGTATATAACAGTTACCACACCATCTAACCTACCGTATATAACAGTTACCACACCATCTAACCTACAGTATATAACAGTTACCACACCATCTAACCTACAGTATATAACAGTTACCACACCACTCAATGTAACCTACAGTATATAACAGTTACCACACCACTCTATCTAACCTACAGTATATAACAGTTACCACACCATCTAACCTACAGTATATAACAGTTACCACACCATCTAACCTACAGTATATAACAGTTACCACACCATCTAACCTACAGTATATAACAGTTACCACACCATCTAACCTACAGTATATAACAGTTACCACACCATCTAACCTACAGTATATAACAGTTACCACACCACTCTATCTAACCTACAGTATATAACAGTTACCACACCACTCTCTGTAACCTACAGTATATAACAGTTACCACACCACTCTATATAACCTACAGTATATAACAGTTACCACACCACTCTATCTAACCTACAGTATATAACAGTTACCACACCATCTAACCTACAGTATATAACAGTTACCACACCACTCTATATAACCTACAGTATATAACAGTTACCACACCATCTAACCTACAGTATATAACAGTTACCACACCACTCTATATAACCTACAGTATATAACAGTTACCACACCACTCTATCTAACCTACAGTATATAACAGTTACCACACCACTCTGTCTAACCTACAGTATATAACAGTTACCACACCACTCTGTAACCTACAGTATATAACAGTTACCACACCACTCTGTCTAACCTACAGTATATAACAGTTACCACACCACTCTATCTAACCTACAGTATATAACAGTTACCACACCATCTAACCTACCGTATATAACAGTTACCACACCATCTAACCTACAGTATATAACAGTTACCACACCATCTAACCTACAGTATATAACAGTTACCACACCACTCAATGTAACCTACAGTATATAACAGTTACCACACCACTCTATCTAACCTACAGTATATAACAGTTACCACACCATCTAACCTACAGTATATAACAGTTACCACACCATCTAACCTACAGTATATAACAGTTACCACACCATCTAACCTACAGTATATAACAGTTACCACACCACTCTATATAACCTACAGTATATAACAGTTACCACACCACTCTATATAACCTACAGTATATAACAGTTACCACACCACTCTATGTAACCTACAGTATATAACAGTTACCACACCACTCTATCTAACCTACAGTATATAACAGTTACCACACCACTCTATCTAACCTACAGTATATAACAGTTACCACACCACTCTATCTAACCTACAGTATATAACAGTTACCACACCACTCTGTAACCTACAGTATATAACAGTTACCACACCACTCTCTGTAACCTACAGTATATAACAGTTACCACACCACTCTATCTAACCTACAGTATATAACAGTTACCACACCACTCTATATAACCTACAGTATATAACAGTTACCACACCACTCTATATAACCTACAGTATATAACAGTTACCACACCACTCTATCTAACCTACAGTATATAACAGTTACCACACCACTCTATCTAACCTACAGTATATAACAGTTACCACACCACTCTATCTAACCTACAGTATATAACAGTTACCACACCACTCTCTGTAACCTACAGTATATAACAGTTACCACACCACTCTATCTAACCTACAGTATATAACAGTTACCACACCACTCTGTAACCTACAGTATATAACAGTTACCACACCACTCTATCTAACCTACAGTATATAACAGTTACCACACCATCTAACCTACAGTATATAACAGTTACCACACCATCTAACCTACAGTATATAACAGTTACCACACCATCTAACCTACAGTATATAACAGTTACCACACCACTCTATCTAACCTACAGTATATAACAGTTACCACACCATCTAACCTACAGTATAAAACAGTTACCACACCATCTAACCTACAGTATATAACAGTTACCACACCATCTAACCTACAGTATATAACAGTTACCACACCATCTAACCTACAGTATATAACAGTTACCACACCATCTAACCTACTGTATATAACAGTTACCACACCATCTAACCTACAGTATATAACAGTTACCACACCATCTAACCTACTGTATATAACAGTTACCACACCACTCTGTAACCTACAGTATATAACAGTTACCACACCATCTAACCTACAGTATATAACAGTTACCACACCATCTAACCTACTGTATATAACAGTTACCACACCACTCTGTAACCTACAGTATATAACAGTTACCACACCACTCTATCTAACCTACAGTATATAACAGTTACCACACCACTCTGTCTAACCTACAGTATATAACAGTTACCACACCACTCTATATAACCTACAGTATATAACAGTTACCACACCATCTAACCTACAGTATATAACAGTTACCACACCACTCTATCTAACCTACAGTATATAACAGTTACCACACCACTCTATCTAACCTACAGTATATAACAGTTACCACACCATCTAACCTACAGTATATAACAGTTACCACACCATCTAACCTACAGTATATAACAGTTACCACACCATCTAACCTACAGTATATAACAGTTACCACACCACTCTATCTAACCTACAGTATATAACAGTTACCACACCATCTAACCTACAGTATATAACAGTTACCACACCATCTAACCTACAGTATATAACAGTTACCACACCACTCTATCTAACCTACAGTATATAACAGTTACCACACCATCTAACCTACAGTATATAACAGTTACCACACCATCTAACCTACAGTATATAACAGTTACCACACCATCTAACCTACAGTATATAACAGTTACCACACCACTCAATGTAACCTACAGTACAGTGCCTTGCGAAAGTATTCGGCCCCCTTGAACTTTGCGACCTTTTGCCACATTTCAGGCTTCAAACATAAAGATATAAAACTGTATTTTTTTGTGAAGAATCAACAACAAGTGGGACACAATCATGAAGTGGAACGACATTTATTGGATATTTCAAACTTTTTTAACAAATCAAAAACTGAAAAATTGGGCGTGCAAAATTATTCAGCCCCTTTACTTTCAGTGCAGCAAACTCTCTCCAGAAGTTCAGTGAGGATCTCTGAATGATCCAATGTTGACCTAAATGACTAATGATGATAAATACAATCCACCTGTGTGTAATCAAGTCTCCGTATAAATGCACCTGCACTCAGAGGTCCGTTAAAAGCGCAGAGAGCATCATGAAGAACAAGGAACACACCAGGCAGGTCCGAGATACTGTTGTGAAGAAGTTTAAAGCCGGATTTGGATACAAAAATTTCCCAAGCTTTAAACATCCCAAGGAGCACTGTGCAAGCGATAATATTGAAATGGAAGGAGTATCAGACCACTGCAAATCTACCAAGACCTGGCCGTCCCTCTAAACTTTCAGCTCATACAAGGAGAAGACTGATCAGAGATGCAGCCAAGAGGCCCATGATCACTCTGGATGAACTGCAGAGATCTACAGCTGAGGTGGGAGACTCTGTCCATAGGACAACAATCAGTCGTATATTGCACAAATCTGGCCTTTATGGAAGAGTGGCAAGAAGAAAGCCATTTCTTAAAGATATCCATAAAAAAGTGTTGTTTAAAGTTTGCCACAAGCCACCTGGGAGACACACCAAACATGTGGAAGAAGGTGCTCTGGTCAGATGAAACCAAAATTGAACTTTTTGGCAACAATGCAAAACGTTATGTTTGGCGTAAAAGCAACACAGCTCATCACCCTGAACACACCATCCCCACTGTCAAACATGGTGGTGGCAGCATCATGGTTTGGGCCTGCTTTTCTTCAGCAGGGACAGGGAAGATGGTTAAAATTGATGGGAAGATGGATGGAGCCAAATACAGGACCATTCTGGAAGAAAACCTGATGGAGTCTGCAAAAGACCTGAGACTGGGACAGAGATTTGTCTTCCAACAAGACAATGATCCAAAACATAAAGCAAAATCTACAATGGAATGGTTCAAAAATAAACATATCCATGTGTTAGAATGGCCAAGTCAAAATCCAGACCTGAATCCAATCGAGAATCTGTGGAAAGAACTGAAAACTGCTGTTCACAAATGCTCTCTTGCAAGGAGGAATGGGAAAAAATGTCAGTCTCTCGATGTGCAAAACTGATAGAGACATACCCCAAGCGACTTACAGCTGTAATCGCAGCAAAAGGTGGCGCTACAAAGTATTAACTTAAGGGGGCTGAATAATTTTGCACGCCCAATTTTTCAGTTTTTGATTTGTTAAAAAAGTTTGAAATATCCAATAAATGTTCCACTTCATGATTGTGTCCCACTTGTTGTTGATTCTTCACAAAATAATACAGTTTTATATCTTTATGTTTGAAGCCTGAAATGTGGCAAAAGGTCGCAAAGTTCAAGGGGGCCGAATACTTTCGCAAGGCACTGTATATAACCGTTACCACACCACTCTCTGTAACCTACAGTAGTTTGACAGGTGCGTTGTTGGAGGTGTAGTCACTGGTGTAGAGTGAGTTCAGTAGAGGTGAGAGCACGCATCCTTGCGGTGCTCCAGGTGCCGAGGGATAAAGAGTCTGGAAGGTGTTTTCCCAGCTTCACAACTTCCTGTTGGTCAGGAAGTCAGTGATCCACTGGCAGCTGGACACGTTCAGCTGGGAGAGTCTATCTTGTAGCAGTTCTGGGATATTGGTATTGAACGCAAAGCTAAAGTCCACAAACAATATCCTCACATATGTCTCTGTTATGTCTATATTATATGTCTCTGTTATGTCAATATCCTCACATATGTCTCTGTTATGTCTATATTATATGTCTCTGTTATGTCTATATTATATGTCTCTGTTATGTCAATATCCTCACATATGTCTCTGTTATGTCTATATTATATGTCTCTGTTGTGTCAATATCCTCACATATGTCTCTGTTATGTCTATATTATATGTCTCTGTTATGTCAATATCCTCACAAAGGTGTTTGAGGATGTAGTGTAGGCCCATGTTCACAGCGTGGACCACAGACCTGTTAGCTCTGTAGGTGGACTGTAGTGGGTCGAGGTGATGGTTTAGAGATGGGACAGTACCTGTTAGCTCTGTAGGTGGACTGCAGTGGGTTCGAGGTGATGGTTTTGAGATGGGACAGTATCTGTTAGCTCTGTAGGTGGACTGTAGTGGGTCGAGGTGATGGTTTAGAGATGGGACAGTACCTGTTAGCTCTGTAGGTGGACTGCAGTGGGTCGAGGTGATGGTTTTGAGATGCGACAGTACCTGTTAGCTCTGTAGGTGGACTGCAGTGGGTTCGAGGTGATGGTTTTGAGATGGGACAGTAACTGTTAGCTCTGTAGGTGGACTGTAGTGGGTCGAGGTGATGGTTTAGAGATGGGACAGTACCTGTTAGCTCTGTAGGTGGACTGCAGTGGGTCGAGGTGATGGTTTAGAGATGGGACAGTACCTGTTAGCTCTGTAGGTGGACTGCAGTGGGTCGAGGTGATGGTTTAGAGATGGGACAGTACCTGTTAGCTCTGTAGGTGGACTGCAGTGGGTCGAGGTGATGGTTTAGAGATGGGACAGTACCTGTTAGCTCTGTAGGTGATTTGGTGGTTGAATTAGTCAGTGAAAACAGGGGAGAGCTGGTCAGCCCAGTGCTTGAGTGTGGCTGGAGAGACCTTGTCCGGGCCGGCAGCCTTCCTGCTGATCTGTTTCCTAAAGAGTCTGTCGACCTCCTGCTCTGTGGTGACCAGGGGTGGGGGAAGGGGAGGGCAGACTGGGACAGGCTGGGAGAAGGAGGGGGGGTGAGAAGTTCCTGGGATGGCAGAAGGGTAAATGAGAAAGGAACCTGGAGAGGGAGGGGTGGGGTAGATGGGTGAGAGGGGGAAGTGGTAAGGACGGTTATTGTTCTGGTGATTGAGGGGCCTTTGTGAGTCAAATCTGGAGTAGAACTGGTTTAGTTTATTCTGCAGTGAGGGGCCTTTGTGAGTCAAATCTGGAGTAGAACTGGTTTAGTTTATTCTGCAGTGAGGGGCCTTTGTGAGTCAAATCTGGAGTAGAACTGGTTTAGTTTATTCTGCAGTGAGGGGCCTTTGTGAGTCAAATCTGGAGTAGAACTGGTTTAGTTTATTCTGCAGTGAGGGGCCTTTGTGAGTCAAATCTGGAGTAGAACTGGTTTAGTTTATTCTGCAGTGAGGGACCTTTGTGAGTAAAATCTGGAGTAGACCTGGTTTAGTTTACAGATTAGTTGTTGTTGCTGGAGAACTGTTGCTGTCTGGCTGACTACATTCCTGACTGTAGCTTTATCTTGGCCTCTCCATAGAGGACACTGGTCTTGCTCCTGTGTCGTCTTTGGCAGAGCGGAGAGCCTGTGGGCTTCCTCGTTGGCACTGTGACGAGCCCTAAGCTCACCAGTGAACAATGGCTTGTTGTTGCTGTGTGATAGAAAAGTATTTGATGGTGTGCAGTTGTCCTCACATCCACTGATGTGGGTTGTGACCCTGTCTGTGTAGTCGTGTATGTTGGCCTTGTTGTCCTTCAGTGTGTTCCAATCCCTGGTGTCCTGCCACTCCTTTAACTCCCTAATGGCCTTGTTGTCCTTCAGTGTGTTCCAATCCCTGGTGTCCTGCCACTCCTTTAACTCCCTAATGGCCTTGTTGTCCTTCAGTGTTTTCCAATCCCTGGTGTCCTGCCACTCCTTTAACTCCCTAATGGCCTTGTTGTCCTTCAGTGTGTTCCAATCCCTGGTGTCCTGCCACTCCTTTAACTCCCTAATGGCCTTGTTGTCCTTCAGTGTGTTCCAATCCCTGGTGTCTTGCCACTCCTTTAACTCCCTAATGGCCTTGTCAGTCCATTTCCACAACGTATGTTTGACAGGCTTGGTGGTCTTTACATTCTGTCTGTATGGGGGGGGGGTGAGGTATAGCATCACATGGTCTGAGTTCCCCAGGGGAGTGTGGGGAATAGCCTAGTCTGAGTACACCTAGGGAGCGTGGGGGACAACCTGGTTTGAGTTCCCTAAGGGAGTGTGGGGGACAGAGTGGTCAGAGTTCCCTAAGGGAGTGTGGGGGACAGCGTGGTCTGAGTTCCCTAAGGGAGTGTGGGGGACAGAGTGGTCAGAGTTCCCTAAGGGAGTGTGGGGGACAGCGTGGTCTGAGTTCCCTAAGGGAGCGTGGGGGACAGAGTGGTCAGAGTTCCCTAAGGGAGTGTGGGGGACAGCCTGGTCTGAGTTCCTCAAGGGAGCGTGGGGGACAGCGTGGTCTGAGTTCCCCAAGGGAGTGTGGGGGACAGCCTGGTATGAGTTCCTCAAGGGAGCGTGGGGGACAGCCTGGTCTGAGTTCCTCAAGGGAGCGTGGGGGACAGAGTGGTCTGAGTACCTCAAGGGAGCGTGGGGGACAGCCTGGTATGAGTTCCTCAAGGGAGTATGGGGGACAGCCTGGTAATGCCCCTTTAATAGTGTTCTGAACATGGTCCAGAATGTTTTTTTGCGTTGTTGAAAATTTTACCAATTGTTTGTATCTGGGTTCCGTAGTACTCTCCACTCTAGTACTCTCCATATAGTCAGTAACCAGAACAGTCAACACTATAGTCCTCTCCATGTGGACAGTAACCAGAACAGTCAACACTATAATACTCTCCATATAGACAGTCAACACACTCCTCTGTATGAAGTTTCTAAAGCTGTTTGAATGATGTCTGTGAGTATAACAGAACTCGTATGGCAGGCAAAAACCTGAGAACAAATCCAACCAGGAAGTAGGAAATCTGAGGTGTGTAGTTTTTCAAGTCATTGCCTATCGATGGCTGTGTTTTTCTGTGACTTGGCTCTGACCTAACATAATCGTTTGGTGTGCTTTCGTCGTAAAGCCTTTTTGAAATCGGACACTGTGGCTGGATTTACAACAAGTGTATCTTTAAAATAGTGTAAAATACTTGTATGTTTGAGGAATTTTAATTATGGGATTTCTGTTGTTTTTGAATTTGGCGCCCTGCAGTTTCACTGGCTGTTGACGAGGTGGGATGCTAGTGAAGTTAATGATTAGAACCTACTTGTTGTTTCTCTGTGGACAGTCTGCCATGATGGATCTGGTGGAGGTGTTTGCTGTGTCGTCTGAGGTGCCTCCTACTGCTAGTGCCAACTCCTGGAGTCTGCCAGGGGGGAACGTCCGCACCCCTCTCCACCACCCCCTCCCCCAGGCCCAGGCTGCTGCTGGGGCAGCCTCCGACCCCTGGGACTCACTGGGTAAGAGCTGCTCCATGCCTCTAAAGAACTCAACAGCTGGTCCCAATTCACTAGCATTATCTCTCTGCTCACCACTCATACTGTACTGTCTGCCCTCTAGCATTATCACTCTCTCTCTGCTCACCACTCATACTGTACTGTCTGCCCTCCAGCATTATCACTCTCTCTGTGCTCACCACTCATACTGTCTGCCCTCCAGCATTATCTCTCTCTGCTCACCACTCATACAGTCTTCCCTCCAGCATTATCTCTCTCTGCTCGCCACTCTTACTGCACTGTCTGCCCTCCAGCATTATCTCTCTCTGCTCACCACTCATACTCTACTGTCTTCCCTCCAGCATTATCTCTCTCTGCTCACCACTCATACTCTACTGTCTTCCCTCCAGCATTATCTCTCTTTGCTCGCCACTCTTACTGTACTGTCTGCGCCCCAGCATTAGCTCTCTCTGCTCACCACTCATACTCTACTGTCTTCCCTCCAGCATTATCTCTCTCTGCTCACCACTCATACAGTCTTCCCTCCAGCATTATCTCTCTCTGCTCACCACTCATACTCTACTGTAGGCCAATAATCAATTGATTACACAATGTATTCGTGGCTCTGGTAGTTATTCTCTTACCAACAGACACCCTCATATTAAAGAGAACTGTGATACAGTTAGTAAACAATAACGTTAATAAAGCTCTATGTAGCTATAATGTCATCTTTATGATCTGTCATAGACGTGTAATAATGTAAATCCTTATCCTGTCCTGTTACTGCAGTAGAGGCTCGCTCCACCCCCGCTGGGATAGAGTCTCCCTGGATGGTTCCTCCCACCTCCGGTAGCCCCGCCCCTTCTTGGCAGCGTAGCCGGTCTCCTCCGGACCCCTGGGAGACCCCGGGGGTAGTAGACCCATTCTCTATCCCAGATGCTCTTCGAACTGGCAGCCCTACAGGTGACTGGTTATCTCTGGCTCCCTATGGCTACACAGACAGGCAGACAGGCAGACAGACAGACAGACAGACAGACAGACAGACAGACAGACAGACAGACAGGCAGGCAGGCAGGCAGGCAGGTAGGCCGACAGACAGACAAATAGTCCAGGTAGCCATTTGATTAGCTGTACAGCAGTCTTATGGCTTGGGGGTAGAAGCTGTACAGCAGTCTTATGGCTTGGTGGTAGAAGCTGTTCAGCAGTCTGATGGCTTGGGGGTAGAAGCTGTTCAGCAGTCTAATGGCTTGGGGGTAGAAGCTGTACAGCAGTCTAATGGCTTGGGGGTAGAAGCTGTTCAGCAGTCTAATGGCTTGGGGGTAGAAGCTGTTCAGCAGTCTAATGGCTTGGGGGTAGAAGCTGTACAGCAGTCTAATGGCTTGGGGGTAGAAGCTGTACAGCAGTCTAATGGCTTGGTGGTAGAAGCTGTTCAGCAGTCTAATGGCTTGGTGGTAGAAGCTGTTCAGCAGTCTAATGGCTTGGGGGTAGAAGCTGTTCAGCAGTCTAATGGCTTGGGGGTAGAAGCTGTACAGCAGTCTAATGGCTTGGGGGTAGAAGCTGTACAGCAGTCTAATGGCTTGGGGGTAGAAGCTGTACAGCAGTCTAATGGCTTGGTGGTAGAAGCTGTTCAGCAGTCTAATGGCTTGGGGGTAGAAGCTGTTCAGCAGTCTAATGGCTTGGTGGTAGAAGCTGTTCAGCAGTCTTATGGCTTGGGGGTAGAAGCTGTTCAGCAGTCTAATGGCTTGGGGGTAGAAGCTGTACAGCAGTCTAATGGCTTGGTGGTAGAAGCTGTTCAGCAGTCTAATGGCTTGGGGGTAGAAGCTGTTCAGCAGTCTAATGGCTTGGTGGTAGAAGCTGTTCAGCAGTCTTATGGCTTGGGGGTAGAAGCTGTTCAGCAGTCTAATGGCTTGGTGGTAGAAGCTGTTCAGCAGTCTTATGGCTTGGGGGTAGAAGCTGTTCAGCAGTCTAATGGCTTGGGGGTAGAAGCTGTTCAGCAGTCTTATGGCTTGGTGGTAGAAGCTGTTCAGCAGTCTAATGGCTTGGGGGTAGAAGCTGTTCAGCAGTCTAATGGCTTGGGGGTAGAAGCTGTTCAGCAGTCTAATGGCTTGGGGGTAGAAGCTGTTCAGCAGTCTTATGGCTTGGGGGTAGAAGCTGTTTAGAAGCCTCTTGGACCTAGACTTGGTGCTCCGGTACCGCTTGCTGTGCGTTAGCAGAGAGAACAGTCTATGACTAGGGTGGCTGGAGTCTTTGACCATTTTTAGGGCCTTCCTCTGACACCGCCTGGTATAGAGGTCCTGAATGGCAGGCAGCTTTGCCCCAGTGATGTACTGGGCCGTTCACACTACCCTCTGGGTGCCTTGAGGTTGGAGGCTGAGCAGTTGCCATACCAGGCTCTTGACGGTGCAGCTGTCAAATGTTTTGAGGCTCTGAGGACCCACGCCAAATCTTTTCAGTCTCCTGAGGGGGAATATACTTTGTCATGCCCTCTTCACGACTGTCTTGGTGTGTTTGGACCATGAAAGCTTGTTGGTGATGTGGACTCAAAGGAACTTGAAGCTCTCAACCTGCTCCAACGATGAGAATGTGGGCGTGCTTCGTCCTCCTTTCCCTGTAGTCCACAATAATCTCCTTTGTCTTGATCACATTAAGGGAAAGGTTGTTATCCTGGCACCACACGGCCAGGTCTCTGACCTCCTCCCTATTGGCTGTCTCGTCATTGTCAGTGATCAGGCCTACCACTGTTGTGTTGTCGGCAAACTTAATGATGGTGTTGGAGTCGGGCCCGCCAGGAAGTCCAGGATCCAGTTGCAGAGGGAGGTGTTTCACCCAGGATCCTTAGCTTAGTGATGAGCTTTGAGGGTACTACGGTGTTGAACGCTGAGCTGTAGTCTATGAACAGCATTCTCACATAAGTGTTCCTTTTGTCCAGGTGGGAAAGGGCAGGGTTGAGTGCAATAGAGATTGCATCATCTGTGGATCTGTTGGGGCGGTATGCAAATTGGAGTGGGTCTAGGGTTTCTGGGATAATGGTGTTGTGAGTCATGACCAGCCTTTCAAAGCACTTCATGGCTACAGATGTGAGTGCTAAGGGTCGGTATTAATTTAGGCAGATTGCCTTTCTGTTCTTGGGCACAGGGACAATGGTGGTCTGCTTGAAACATGTTGGTATTACAGACTCAGTCAGGGACAGGTTGAACATTTCAGTGTAGTAACCAAAAAAAAGTGTTACAGAAATCAAAGTAGGCACCATTTGCCTTGATGACAGCTTTGTACACTCTTGGCATTCTCTCAACCAGCTTCACGAGGAATGCTTTTCTAACAGTCTGGAAGGAGTTCCCACATATGCTGAACACATATGCTGCTTTTCCTTCACTCTGTGGTCCAACTCATCCCAAACAATCTCAATTGGGTTGAGTTTGGAGGATTGTGGAGGCCAGGTCATCTGATACAGCCCTCCATCACTCTCCTTATTGGTCAAATAGCCCTTACACAGCCTGGAGGTGTGTATCGCGTCATTGTCCTGTTGAAAAACAAACGATAGTCCCACTAAGCGCAAACCCGATGGGATGGCGTATCGCTGCAGAATGCTGTGGTATCGCTGCCATGCTGGTTGTGTGCCTTGAATTCTAAATAAATAACAGACAGTGTCACCAGCAAAGCACCCCAAACCATCACACCTCCTCCTCCATGCTTCACAGAAAATAGTAAAAATAAAGAAAAACCCTTGAATGAGTAGATGTGTCCAAACTTTGGACTGGTACTGTAAGTATTCAGACACTTCACTCAGTACTTTGTTGAAGCTCCTTTGGCAGCGATTACAGCCTCGATTCTTCTTAGGTATGATACTACAAGCTTGGCACACCTGTATTTGGGGAGCATTGCAGCACAGCTATTTTCAGGTCTCTCCAGAGATGTTTGATTGGGTTCAAGTCCAGGCTCTGGCTGGGCCACTCAAGGACATTCAGAGACATGTCCCAAAGCCACTCCTGCGTTGTCTTGGCTGTGTGGTTAGGTTCATTGTCCTGTTGCCCCAGTCTGAGGTCCTAGGTGCTCTGTATTTTTCTCTGTTCATCTTTGCCTCGATCCTGAAAAGTCTCCCAGTCCCTGCCTCTGAAAAACATCCCCACAGCTTGATGCTGCCAACACCATGGTTCACCGTAGAGATGGTGCCAGGTTTCCTCGTGACGCTTGGCATTCAGGGCAAAGAATTTAATCTTGGTTTCATCAGACCAGATAATCTTATTTCTCATTGTCTGAGAGTCTTTAGGTCCCTTTTGGGAAACTCCAAGCGGGCTGTCATGTGCCTTTCACTGAGGAGTGGCTTCCATCTCGCCACTCTAACATAAAGGCCTGATTTTTGGAGTGCTGCAGAGATTGTTGTCCTTCTGGAAGGTTCTGCCATCTCCACAGAGGAACTCTGGAGGTCTGTCAGAGTGACCATCGGGTTCTTGGTCACCACCCTGACCAAGGTCCTTCTCCCCAGATTGCTCAGTTTGGCCGGGGGGACAGCTCTAGGAAGAGTCTTGGTGCTTCCAAACTTCTTCCATTTAAGAATAATGGAGGCCACTGTTTTCTTGCGGACCTTCAATGCTGCAGAGTTTGGTACCCTTCCCCAGATCTGTGCTCCACACATTTCTGTCTCTGAGCTCTACGGACAATTCTTGCGACCTCATGGCTTGGTTTTCGCTCTGACATGCACTGTCAACTGTGTGACCTTATATAGACAGGTGTGTGCATTTCCAAATCATGTCCAATCAATTGAATTTACCACAGGTGGACTCCAATCAAATTGTAGAAACATCTCAAAGGATGATCAATGGAAACAGGACGCACCTAAGCTCAATTTCAAGTCTCATAGTAAAGGGTCTGAATACTTATGTAAATAAGGTATAGTTGTTTTTTATATAACAATATATTTTTACACATTTTGTTAAATTTCTAAAAATGAAGGCTGTAATTTAACAGAATGTGTAAAAGGTGGGGTCTGAACACTTTCCGAAGGCTCTGTATATTTCTAAACATTTTTGACCATTTAAACATATCTTTGTGTTCTCCATTAGATGGTGACTTGTTTGACGAGGCGATGGACGGAGGTCATTTCAGCCTGAACAGTCGAGGTGAGGGTGAGGGCTGCCCGGAGCTGTTTGATCTGTCTCGTATAGGGGACAGTCTGGGGGTCCCCAGCCCTCGGACATGCCGGACCCCTGAGTCCTTCCTGGGGCCCACAGGGGCCTCCCTGGTCAATCTGGACAGCCTGATACCAGCCAACCCCCCAGCCAAGACCAAGAACCCGTTTCTCTCAGGTGAACACTGAAACAGTCACTCACACACACAGACCAAGAACCCCTTCCTCTCATGTGAACACTGAAACAGTCACTCACACACACAGACCAAGAACCCATTCCTCTCACTCACAGACCAAGAACCCGTTTCTCTCAGGTGAACACTGAAACAGTCACTCACACACACAGACCAAGAACCCCTTCCTCTCATGTGAACACTGAAACAGTCACTCACTCACAGACCAAGAACCCGTTTCTCTCAGGTGAACACTGAAACAGTCACTCGCTCACAGACCAAGAACCCCTTCCTCTCATGTGAACATTGAAACAGTCACTCACTCACAGACCAAGAACCCCTTCCTCTCATGTGAACACTGAAACAGTCACTCACTCACAGACCAAGAACCCCTTCCTCTCATGTGAACACTGAAACAGTCACTCACTCACAGACCAAGAACCCGTTTCTCTGATGTGAACACTGAAACAGTCACTTGCTCACAGACCAAGAACCCCTTCCTCTCATGTGAACACTGAAACAGTCACTCACTCACAGACCAAGAACCTGCTTCTCTCAGGTGAACACTGAAACAGTCACTCACACACACAGACCAAGAACCTGTTTCTCTCATGTGAACACTGAAACAGTCACTCACACTCACAGACCAAGAACCCGTTTCTCTCATGTGAACACTGAAACAGTCACTTGCTCACAGACCAAGAACCCCTTCCTCTCAGGTGAACACTAAAACAGTCACTCACTCACAGACCAAGAACCCCTTCCTCTCAGGTGAACACTGAAACAGTCACTCACTCACAGACCAAGAACCCCTTCCTCTCAGGTGAACACAGCCCTGCTCTACAGAAAACCATGTACCCCATCCAATTTACAAGTAAAGTGCTACTCAGTCACTTACTCAGACCTGGGGCAATTGCAGGTTGAAGTTTACACTTTTGGGACTATTCCATTGATCCTATCGCAGCTTACTGGACAAACTTAATGATTAAGCGCAGGTTAAGTATTTAAACATTCAACGTGTAATGGTTAAAAGTGCTTCTACTGACTTTCTCTCTGTCCCCCCCTCTTCCTCTCTCTCTCCTCCCCCCTGGTCTCTCTCTCCTCCCCTCTGCTCTCTCTCTCCTCCCCTATCTCCTTCCCCCCTGCTCTCTCTCCTCCCCTATCTCCTTCCCCCCTGCTCTCTCTCCTCCCCCTGCTCTCTCTCCTCCCCTATCTCCTCCCCCCCTATCTCCTCCCCCCCTGCTCTCTCTCTCCTACCCTATCTCCTCCCCCCCTGCTCTCTCTCCTCCCCTATCTCCTTCCCCCCCTGCTCTCTCTCCTACCCTATCTCCTCCTCCCCTATCTCCTCCCCCCCTATCTCCTCACCCCCTGCTCTCTCTCTCCTACCCTATCTCCTCCCCCCCTGCTCTCTCTCCTCCCCTATCTCCTTCCCCCCCTGCTCTCTCTCCTACCCTATCTCCTCCCCCCCTGCTCTCTCTCCTCCCCTATCTCCTCCCCCCCTATCTCCTCCCCCCCTGCTCTCTCTCTCCTACCCTATCTCCTCCCCCCCTGCTCTCTCTCCTCCCCTATCTCCTTCCCCCCCTGCTCTCTCTCCTACCCTATCTCCTCCCCCCTGCTCTCTCTCTCCTCCCCTCTGCTCTCTCTCTCCTCCCCTATCTCCTTCCCCCCTGCTCTCTCTCCTCCCCTATCTCCTTCCCCCCTGCTCTCTCTCCTCCCCCTGCTCTCTCTCCTCCCCTATCTCCTCCCCCCCTGCTCTCTCTCCTCCCCTATCTCCTCCCCCCCTATCTCCTCCCCCCCTGCTCTCTCTCTCTCCTACCCTATCTCCTCCCCCCCTGCTCTCTCTCCTCCCCTATCTCCTTCCCCCCTGCTCTCTCTCCTACCCTATCTCCTCCCCCCCTGCTCTCTCCCCCCCCCTATCTCCTCCCCCCCCCCTGCTCTCTCTCCTCCCCTATCTCCTTCCCCCCCTGCTCTCTCTCCTCCCCTATCTCCTTCCCCCCCTGCTCTCTCTCCTCCCCTATCTCCTTCCCCCCCTGCTCTCTCTCCTCCCCTATCTCCTCCCCCCCTGCTCTCTCTCCTCCCCTATCTCCTTCCCCCCCTGCTCTCTCTCTCCTCCCCTATCTCCTTCCCCCCCTGCTCTCTCTCCTCCCCTATCTCCTTCCCCCTCCAGGTCTGAGTACTCCATCTCCCCTCAACCCGTTCCAGAGTGAACAGCCTCGTCTCACTCTGAATCAGATGCGTCCCAGCTCCACGTCCCCCGTCCCCCCCTCCGGTCCTCCCTCCCTGCCCTACAGTGCTTCTCTGCCCCTGCCCGCCAGCCACCAGCCGGCCAGCCTGCCCTCCTCCCTCACCCAGCCCACCCATGGATCCCTGGACATACCTGGGCTGCCACAGCCCCTGTTACCTCTTTCCTCCATCTCGTCTCTGGGAGAGCAGCACAGTCAGAATCCCTTCCTGTGATGTCTGTCCAGCTGAACTGAAACCGCTAAGATGGAAGATAGACCAACACCAACTTCTGCCATGCGCAGTAGAACACCTGCTGGGCGTCCACGAGCGGTGTCCTGCTGGCTGTCCACGAGCGGTGTCCTGCTGGCTGTCCACGAGCGGTGGCCTGCTGGGCGTCCACGAATCGTCGAGAAATTTATAGAAAATGACGGTCGATGTTTTGTAGTCAGATGTGACAGGACGTCCACCCAGCTGTCGCACGGCCGGCATTCATGTTGGTCTGTCTGTCCTCTAACTCTGGTGGATGGAACAGAGGAAATAGAAATGACTCTTATTAGGTTATTTTCTGTCAATCTAAACTCAAGACTCAACAACTGGAATTCAGACAGAACTGATAATCCCCTTAAGTTGTTATTTTGTTGTTGTTTTTCTATGGGCCCATATAGGTACTAGTACTGTAACGCTTAGATTGCTTCCTCTGCTACGATCTGCTCTACCACAACCTGTCCTGTTATTCCTCTCTGCTGAAGAGAGTGATGGAGGCTACTGCCTCTGCTCGGGTCTGCTCTACCACAACCTGTCCTGTTACTCCTCTCTGCTGAAGAGAGTGATGCAGGATGAACGAGAGGTAGAAAGAAAGAGAATATTCCCAGAACGTGTTTAGGTCTATAGTAACCTAATCCTAAGCCATGACAGATACTGTACATACACGCCGATGCCCAAGCTCATCCTCCGCTATAGAAAGCACAGTAGGTGAAGATGTTTCCATCTTAAAGTAATTAGCAATACTTTACAGAGTGAGTGTGTCTGCGCTAACCTGGTCTCAGATCTGTTTGTGCTGTCCTGCCAACTCCTATGGGTCATTGGCTATACAGCAGAAACAGATCTGGGACCAGGTTAGTTAACTGCTTTTCCAACTGCTTCTTACCTAGTCACATGCCCCGCCCACTCTGCTGCATACTTTAGTTTGATTGGCTCCTCACTGTTGCTCCTGATCCAGCACTGAACTGATTGTACACCAGATATGCCTGCTTATCTCTCCGACCGACGGACCACAATGCACTGGGACAGGACGCCCACTGTTCCTGCCGCACTGCTCTATGCTGATTGGTCGATCCGCTCTCTGGACTGCTTTCATTGGTTGGCTCTTTCTCTCCTATTATCTCTCCCATGATGCCCCAGGGGATAACTCAGACAAGTCTGTTCAGGAGGATGTAACGTTACAGAATGCTCAGATAGAAATGTATCATGTAGAACAGATATAATTGTCTGCCAGATAGAATAGGGGAAGCGTGTCGGCTCTATTCAATCTATTTCTATCTGTTCAAAACGTTTCCCAGCACAGACTGCAACTCAGATAAAAATGTATCATATAGAACAGATATGATTGTCAACCAGATAGAATAAGGGAAGTGTGTCGCCTCTGTTCAATCTATTTCTATCTGCAAATGTTCCCGAATGATTCCTAGCGCCGACTACAACTCCGATTTCTGAGAACGGGCATAGAACATTCCACGCCGATGATGAGACGCCAGCCAACCCCCATCCACATAATGAACACTTGAGTTTTAAGCTTCCTTTTTGTTACATTAGGCCTAGTAAGGCTCAGTCTGACTGAGTTCTCGTGTAAAAGGATGGTTTGCTGTTGGAATGGAACTGCGGTGATGGCGAGAGAGATTCTAAGGTAGTTCTAGTGTGTTATAGTGAACTGGAGGGCCCCCTTTTGAGGGATAATTGAGTGAAATCTGCTTTTCTTAGAGACCGGAACCACTGCAGGACTCACTATAGCGGGGCAAATCCTAACGCTCTCACTTCAAGTTGAGTTTTGCATTGATGTCAATGGGGAGAAGTGGAAATTCAATTGAATTCGGTGGAAGTTAGGAAGCTAGCATTCGACCCCTATAAAGCAACGCATATTAGAATGTATGAATTGATATCATGATTATTTTCCCTCTCTCATTGCTGTGATCATTACTTGTGAAACACTGATTGTCATCGTCAAATATAAGGCTATGATGAACTAATAACGACACCTGGCATCTGCATTCGTTCATATTTTACAGCTTTTATTTCATGATCATGTTGATCAATACTATATTTCTTGACTTGATACCATTCAACCTTTTTACATCTGTTAATACATGACTGTGTGTAATATATATATATATATATAATATATGCCTAGCTAGATTGTAATATCAAACACTTTATAATGGAATGTTTCTACATATCGAATGCTTAGAGAAGCACATTCTTCAAAGAGTTGACTTTTCTACACAATGTCTGTCTGCCCCCCGGAGGCCAAACACCTGTATGACAGTTACTCTATTTCCACACACCTGTATGACAGTTACTGTATTTCTACACACCTATATGACAGTTACTGTATTTCCACACACCTGTATGACAGTTACTGTATTTCCACACACCTGTATGACAGTTACTGTATTTCCACACACCTGTATGACAGTTACTGTATTTCCACACACCTGTATGACAGTTACTGTATTTTCACACACCTGTATGACAGTTACTGTATTTCCACACACCTGTATGACAGTTACTGTATTTCCACACACCTGTATGACAGTTACTCTATTTCCACACACCTATATGACAGTTACTGTATTTTCACACACCTGTATGACAGTTACTGTATTTCCACACACCTGTATGACAGTTACTGTATTTCCACACACCTGTATGACAGTTACTGTATTTCCACACACCTATATGACAGTTACTGTATTTCCACACACCTGTATGACAGTTACTCTATTTCCACACACCTATATGACAGTTACTGTATTTCTACACACCTATATGACAGTTACTGTATTTCCACACACCTGTATGACAGTTACTGTATTTTCACACACCTGTATGACAGTTACTGTATTTCCACACACCTATATGACAGTTACTGTATTTCCACACACCTATATGACAGTTACTGTATTTCCACACACCTGTATGACAGTTACTCTATTTCCACACACCTATATGACAGTTACTGTATTTCTACACACCTATATGACAGTTACTGTATTTCCACACACCTGTATGACAGTTACTGTATTTCCACACACCTGTATGAAAGTTACTGTATTTCCACACACCTATATGACAGTTATTGTATTTCCACACACCTATATGACAGTTACTGTATTTCCACACACCTGTATGACAGTTATTGTATTTCCACACACCTATATGACAGTTACTGTATTTCCACACACCTATATGACAGTTACTGTATTTCCACACACCTATATGACAGTTACTGTATTTCCACACACCTGTATGACAGTTACTGTATTTCCACACACCTGTATGACAGTTATTGTATTTCCACACACCTATATGACAGTTACTGTATTTCCACACACCTATATGACAGTTACTGTATTTCCACACACCTGTATGACAGTTATTGTATTTCCACACACCTGTATGACAGTTATTGTATTTCCACACATCTATATGACAGTTACTGTATTTCTACTCCAGCATAGTTAGGCTACATCGAAGATACTACTGCACACATGATTATGCATTTCCCTGTTTAGAAATACTTTAACCAAATTGTATAACAGTGTTCTCCCTCAGCCTTTAAAAACAACTGCTGGTAGATACAGTATCTATACAGATACTCTATACAGTATCTATACAGATACTCTATACAGTATCTATACAGATACTCTATACAGATACCCTATACAGTATCTATACAGATACTCTATACAGAATGCTGACAATAAATACAGGCATGATATTCCAGCCATAAAAGCATTCATAACAGGCCTCCTCAATAAGATGTGATGCCATTCATATCAGGCCTCCTCAATAAGAGGTGATGCCATTCATATCAGGCCTCCTCAATAAGACGTGATGCCATTCATATCAGGCCTCCTCAATAAGACGTGATGCCATGTGAATGACAGCATCATTCTTGGTGTGCTGAGATCATGAGGATGAGGACATCTTCTTGCCAACAGGATTCATGTGTGACGGCGTGAGATACGGCACACCCTCACTTTCCAGTTGGCGGTGACATCATTCCAAGTTCCGTGACAATGACGTCACTTATGCTGCGTTCAAAGCAACTGGGAACTCAGAAATCTCTGACTTCAGTGCGTTCAAAGCAACTGGGAACTCAGAAATCTCTGACCTCAGTGCGTTCAAAGCAACTGGGAACTCAGAAATCTCTGACCTCAGTGCGTTCAAAGCAACTGGGAACTCAGAAATATCTGACCTCAGTGCGTTCAAAGCAACTAGGAACTCAGAAATCTCTGACCTCAGTGCGTTCAAAGCAACTGGGAACTCAGAAATCTCTGACCTCAGTGCGTTCAAAGCAACTGGGAACTCAGAAATCTCTGACCTCAGTGCGTTCAAAGCAACTGGGAACTCAGAAATCTCTGACTTCAGTGCGTTCAAAGCAACTGGGAACTCAGAAATCTCTGACCTCAGTGCGTTCAAAGCAACTGGGAACTCAGAAATCTCTGACTTCAGTGCGTTCAAGATAACTGTTATTTTTTTTACGGTCATCCAACTTGAAATTCCAACTCGGAAACTCGGGCCTCCTACAGCACCGACTTTCTGACCTGAAAATCACTGACGTCATGATTTGACCTCGTATTTTTTCCCAGAGTTCCCAGTTGTCTTGAAAGCACCAGCAATGAGGAACTGCTTCCTGGAAGGAAGATGCTTCTATGACATCACTCTTGTCAGTCAGTCAGGGTGGAGTCCAGCCAGCCCAACACCTCCTGGAGTCCCTGGCCGGAACGAGCGCTCAGTTCCACGGTCGTGATTGGCTGGGTGGCAGAGGCGATGATGTCATCCATCCTGAACAGTGACATCATCTCTACGAGACTCATGGTACAAGGGAGGTCCCTGGAGGAAGGGTGGGATGGAGAAAGGGTTAAGACATTTGCAAAGCGAGGGAGAGGCACTGTTTAATTTATGTAAAGGAGGCAAATAAAGTGTATCTCTACTAGACTCATGGTACAATGGAGGTCCCGAGGGGAAGAGTGGGATGACAATCAGTCAATCAGGGAGGGAGAGAAACAGTTTGTTGATAGTCATGCAACGCGGTGGGAGGGGGGGGGGGGGGAGCATTTAATGTGGGAGTATATTGGGAGGAATTGGACACAGTCAGGTCCATAAATATTTGGACATTGACCAAGTTATTATTATTGTAGCTGTCTGACGCAGCATTTTGGAGTTGAAATTAGATTATGAATATGAGCTGAAAATGCAGACGTTCAGCTTTAATTTGAGGGTCTTTACCAAAAAGTAGTTGGACAATTGGCTGCTCAGCTGTTCCATGGACAGGTGTGTGTTATTCCCTCATTCATTTATTTACCAGTAAGCCGATAAAAAGGTCTAGAGTTGATTTCAAGTGTGGCATTCGCAATCTGTTGCTGTTAACCCTCAATACGAAGTCCAGAGAGCTGTCACTGCCAGTGAAGCAAGGCTGAGTAATCTATAAACAAACCCATCAGAGAGATTAGAACATTAGGTGTGAACAAAGCAACTATTTGGTACATTCTTAAAGAGAAAGAACACACTGGTGAGCTCCGGAACACCAGAAGACCACAGAAAACAACTGTGGTGGATGACAGGAGGATTCCTTCCCTGGTGAAGAAAAACCCCTTCACAACAGTTGACCAGATGAAGAACACCCTCCAGGAGGCAGGTGTATCTGTGTCAGAGTCAACATTCAAGAGAAGACTTCACCAGAGTAAATACAGACGGTTTATCACAAGATGTAAACCATTGGTAAGCCTCATAAACAGAAAGACCAGATTAGAGTTGGCCAAACAACATTAAAAAAAAGCCTGGACAGTTCTGGAACAACGTCCATCGGACAGATGAGACAAAGATCAACTTGTACCAGAATGATGGGAAGAGAAGAGTATGGAGAAGGGAAGGAACTGCTCATGATCCGAAGCATACCACCTCATCTGTGAAGCATGGTGGAGGTGGTGTTATGGTGTGGACATGTATGGCTGCTAATGGAACTGGTTCCCTTGTATTTATTGATGATGTGACTGCTGACAAAAGCAACAGGATTCATTCTGAATGGTTTAGGGCTAATGTTATTATCTGCCCAGATTCAGCCAAATGCTTTAGAACTCATTGGACAGTGCAGATGGACAATGACCCGAAGCATACTGCGAAAGCAACCCAATACTTTTTTTTAAGGCAAAGAAGTGGAATGTTCTGCAATGGCCAACTCAATCACCTGACCTGAATCAAATTGAGCATGTATTTCACTTGCTGAAGGCAAAACACCCCAAGAACGAGCAGGAACTGAAGACAGCTGTAGTAAAGCCCTGGCAGAGCATCACCAGGGAAGAAACCCAGCATCTGGTGATGTCTATGGGTTCCAGACTTCAGGCAGTCATTGACGGCAAAGGAGTTGCCACCAAGTATTAAAACTCAAAATTTAATTGATGATTGTTACGTTTGTCCAATTACTTTTGAGGCCCTAAAATTGGGGGGGGGGGGACCACATATAAAAAGTGGTATAATTCCTACACCTGATTTGGAGGTAAATACAGTACCTTCAAATTTTTGATTTTATTTCAACTTTATTTAACCAGGTAGGCAAGTTGAGAACAAGTTCTCATTTACAACTGCAACCTGGCAACAAATTAAAGATGAAAGTCTGCACGTTCAGCTCATATAGATTGTTTCCTTTCAAATCCAATGTGGTGGCGTACAGAGCCAAAATGACAACTTGTTCAATGTCCAAATATTTATGGACCTCCTGACTGTACGTCTGGTTCGTAGCCAGGAGTCTGTCCAGTAAGGTGCAATGTTGCAAAAACATTCAGATAGAACTGTATTTTGCTGAACAGAACCTGATTGTCTGTCATGTAGAGAATAAGGGATCGTGTCACATCTATTCATTACGTTTCTATCTGAATGTTTTGTCTCAAAAATCCACTGTGATCTTGGCCAGAGAATGTGCAGTGTAGTGTGTTACTACAGGCAGGACCTCTTGTTGAAGATAACCAGGACAGAGGCTGTGTGGAGAGGTTCAGCAGAGAGGACAGACAGGAGCTGGATACAGGACGACGAGATCTGGGTGGTGTTAGCAGAGTCCACCATGAACTATATAGAGAACAAACACAATGATTTGATTTTAAATCATTTCATGCCTGCAGTCGACAAGCCTGAAATGATGCAGAATGCACAGATGATCTCCCAGTTTAGTGGGCTGATGGTCTACCGTGTAGTGCAGTGATATTAGCCTGTTCATACCCCTGGTTGATCTCCCAGTTTAGTGGGCTGATGGTCTACCGTGTAGTGCAGTGATATTAGCCTGTTCATACCTCTGGTTGATCTCCCAGTTTAGTGGGCTGATGGTCTACCGTGTAGTGCAGTGATATTAGCCTGTTCATACCTCTGGTTGATCTCCCAGTTTAGTGGGCTGATGGTCTACCGTGTAGTGCAGTGATATTAGCCTGTTCATACCTCTGGTTGATCTCCCAGTTTAGTGGGCTGATGGTCTACCGTGTAGTGCAGTGATATTAGCCTGTTCATACCTCTGGTTGATCTCCCAGTTTAGTGGGCTGATGGTCTACCGTGTGTAGTGCAGTGATATTAGCCTGTTCATACCCCTGGTTGATCTCTATTTCTGATCAGAGAAGCTTTGCTTATTAATCATATAGAAATATTGACTATTTTTGCATTAAACTTAAACCATCGATGGAATATGTGTACAAAGTATTATTGAGGTTATTCTGAACATTTACAAGGAATTATTTCCAAATTGAGAGGAACGTCGTCTTCCTGTATAGAAGTCATGACGTGGTTCTCATGCTGCTGCCATGTTGGACTAGGGTGCTCTTGCTAAAGATATTTGATTTCAATTTGACAAACCTGAATGTGTAAAGGTTTAATTCATAAAATGTCTATGGACAATAAGAGAGATGTATTGACCCACCCCAGCTCGCTCACAGTCACCCTCTTCTTCTTCAGAGTAGATATATTAACTCAACTTTTTTATTTAACATTTATTTAACTAGGCAAGTCAGTTAAGAACAAATTCTTATTTACAATGACGGCCGACCACTGCCAAACCCAGACGATGCTGGGCCAATTATGCGCCGCCTTATGGGACTCCCAATCACAGCCGGATGCGATACATCCTGGATTCGCACCAGGGACTGTAGTGCCTTAGACAGCTGCGCTCCTCGGGGAGACTTATACACTGTATGGATGTGGTTCTGGACTCACGATGACAGAGGAGCAGTCCGTATAGTAACTGGGCCAGATAGGACTCATACAGCCTCCCAGCTCTCTCACAGTCACCCTCTTCCTCTTCAGAGTCAGGTCTGTCAGGTTGGTGCCCACCTGTAACAGAGGGAGACATAATAGTACCCTTTCTGTTTAAGGCACCCTCAAATGGTGACCGACACAACAATCACTGTGGTGAATACCAAATGGACTCACCGTAGGTAGAGTAACAGGGGGTTCCCCTAAATCAGTTGTGCCATCTCTCACACTGAGCTGTGAATAGTCTGTTAAGGGTGATAAAATAGACACTGTAGCATGGAAATGTACTCTGAAGATACATATTGAAGTGAGACATGGGCTGATTCTTCTCAAGTCTCTTCTCCTTCTTCATTCGCACTGATATTAAAACACAGGATAGGTGAGAAGAAGAATAAGGTGGATGTGTATTGGAAAACTGTCATCAGATGAAGGAGAGGAAGAAGAGGATACGAGGAAAGGAAGCCACAGATTATTGAGACGCATTCATGGTCATAATTGCTAGCTAGCAAACGTTAGCTTATTATCTTGTTTGCTTGCTAAATCAATGTCAATGCTGGTTAATTTGAAAGGCACACTAAATCAATCTCAATGCTGGTTAATTTTAAAGGATATTCTGTAAACGTTTCAAGAGAAGAGTTTTTCCAACACCGGTTGCACCGAGCAGCAAACACATTTCGTATAAACCAACAAAGACTTGATCCGTATCAAAATTGTCGAGACTAGTCAGCTAGCAAGCAAGCCTCTCCAGCTTACTTTGACACCATGGCGACGCTCATATGATCAACTTTAGTTGCTATGTTTGCTCAAATAAGAAGCAAATCTTTACAAATCCAATTTCTCATTAGTTATTTCATCACCGACGGACCCGGAACCAAAACATTGAATCACTTCCGTTCCTTCGAAAACAAGCCACGCCTCTTCCACCCAGTTGTCAAAACATAAAACAGACAGCTACAGGAGTGGGAGTCAACCCTAAAGAAGTTTGGGAGTCAAACAAGATCAATAGGTTCTTCTTCAAGCGTTTGGAGAGCATCTTGGAGAACAGCCATGGAAGCGCAGCTAAAGAAGGAGCTGGGAACATCCATGCTGAAGTCAACTGGCCATTCTGGAGGAGGTTGTATCAGCCAGGGACAGAGCTTTGACACTGACCACGGGAGAGTGTTTGTCAAGATCAACCACAAGAGTCAGGTTCTTCATTTACTTCATACTGCATGCCTTTACATTGACATACATTGTCACTCAAAATAGATTAGCACTGTAAAATAGTAGCCTAATAAGGATCATTTGTTAGAAATATCAAACCATATTTTGTTGCAGGCTATTTGGCTACACGCTATCAAATGAATTACAGTAGTCAGCACTCTGAGAGCAAAGGATTAGGATTCACAATAGAGCCATCCTGTCATGTGATGGTTGAAATCAGAGCGCTGTTGTTGTGCACAGAGCCGGAGGGTTTTATGTGATGGTCTGTCCTAATCCTGACCGCTGAAAAGTCATGAACTGCCTTCTCTGGAGGCTGCTAGACTAGTTCCATGGTAGGTGTAGTCCCGTGGAGGCTGCTAGACTAGTTCCATGGTAGGTGTAGTCCCATGGAGGCTGCTAGACTAGTTCCATGGTAGGTGTAGTCCCGTGGAGGCTGCTAGACGACTTCCATGGTAGGTGTAGTCCCGTGGAGTCTGCTAGACTAGTTCCATGGTAGGTGTAGTCCCGTGGAGGCTGCTAGACTAGTTCCATGGTAGGTGTAGTCCCATGGAGGCTGCTAGACGACTTCCATGGTAGGTGTAGTCCCGTGGAGGCTGCTAGACTAGTTCCATGGTAGGTGTAGTCCCGTGGAGGCTGCTAGACTAGTTCCATGGTAGGTGTAGTCCCGTGGAGGCTGCTAGACTAGTTCCATGGTAGGTGTAGTCCCGTGGAGTCTGCTAGACTAGTTCCATGGTAGGTGTAGTCCCGTGGAGGCTGCTAGACTAGTTCCATGGTAGGTGTAGTCCCATGGAGGCTGCTAGACGACTTCCATGGTAGGTGTAGTCCCGTGGAGGCTGCTAGACTAGTTCCATGGTAGGTGTAGTCCCGTGGAGGCTGCTAGACTAGTTCCATGGTAGGTGTAGTCCCGTGGAGGCTGCTAGACTAGTTCCATGGTAGGTGTAGTCCCGTGGAGGCTGCTAGACTAGTTCCATGGTAGGTGTAGTCCCGTGGAGGCTGCTAGACTAGTTCCATGGTAGGTGTAGTCCCGTGGAGGCTGCTAGACTAGTTCCATGGTAGGTGTAGTCCCGTGGAGGCTGCTAGACTACTTCCATGGTAGGTGTAGTCCCGTGGAGGCTGCTAGACTAGTTCCATGGTAGGTGTAGTCCCATGGAGGCTGCTAGACTACTTCCATGGTAGGTGTAGTCCCATGGAGGCTGCTAGACGACTTCCATGGTAGGTGTAGTCCCGTGGAGGCTGCTAGACTACTTCCATGGTAGGTGTAGTCCCGTGGAGGCTGCTGAAGGGAGGACAGCTCATAATAATGGCCGGAATGGAGTTAATGGAACGGCATCAAATGTATATACCATGCGTTTGATACCATCCCATTCACTCCGTTCCAGCCATTAAACTCAGCCATTATTATGAGCCATCCTCCCCCCAGCAGCCTCCTCTGCTGTCATCACTTTGTCTGTACAATACATTTCATCACAAAGGTATGGTGTAATTCCTTGGTCAATGTCACGATGACCATCACATGTCTTATCCTCGTCCCCCAGGCGAAGCGTATGTTTGATGGGGAGTTGGCTAGCTTGGAAGCCATCGTCATGACAGACACAGTGAAGGTCCCCAAGCCTGTCAAGGTGATAGAGCTGGATACAGGAGGGGCTGTGTTCGTCATGGAACATGTTGACATGAGGGGTCTCAGCAGGTAAGAGGATCTCCTCATACACTGTTTAATACACGTCTTTGACCTTTCTTTCCTTCTTCTTCTTCTTCTTCATCTTCTTCCTTTATCTTCATCTTCTTTCTTCTTCTTCTTCCTTCATCTTCTTCTTCTTTCTTTATCTTCTCCTTCCTGTTCTTCATCTTCTTCCTTTATCTTCTTCTTCTTTCGTTATCTTCTTCTTCCTTTATCTTCTTCTTCTTTCGTTATCTTCTTCTTCCTTTATCTTCTTCTTCTTTCGTTATCTTCTTCTTCCTTTATCTTCTTCTTCTTTCGTTATCTTCTTCATCTTCCTGTTCTTCTTCTTCTTTCTTAATCTTCTTCTTCATCTTCTTCTTCCTGTTCTTCTTCTTCTTTCTTAATCTTCTTCTTTCTTAATCTTCTTAATCTTCTTCTTCCTGTTCTTCTTCTTCTTTCTTAATCTTCTTCATCTTCTTCTTCCTGTTCTTCTTCTTCTTTCTTAATCTTCTTCCTTTATCTCCTTCTTCTTTCTTAATCTTCTTATTCTTCCTTTATCTTCTTCTTCTTTCTTTATCTTCTCCTTCCTGTTGTTCTTCTTTTGTATGTATTAGTAAAGTATTATTGTTATGTCAGACTTTATTGTGATGATTGAGTGTGTTAATGATTGTCCGATGGATTCCCCCAGGCACTCTAAGCAGCTGGGAGAGCGTCTGGCTGACCTGCACCTACACAACCAGAGACGCAGGGACAGACAGAACAAGGAACAGCAGACAGTTGGTAACTCACCTAGTCCATTGATTGATTGATTGATTGATTTTGGGGTAAAACAATTCATACAGTTTAAAACAGTTTAGAAGTCTAACTTTCTCACGTACACAACATCAGACTACTGCATGCCTTCACTCACCACTCTATTAAATGGATATGGAAAAAGGACCTGATGTTCCTGTCATTTAAATGTAAACAGGAAAAGGAGCTGATGTTCCTGTCATTTAAATGTAAACAGGAAAAGGACCTGATGTTCCTGTCATTTAAATGTAAACAGGAAAAGGACCTGATGTTCCTGTCATTTAAATGTAAACAGGAAAAGGAGCTGATGTTCCTGTCATTTAAATGTAAACAGGAAAAGGACCTGATGTTCCTGTCATTTAAATGTAATTAGGAAAAGGACCTGATGTTCCTGTCATTTAAATGTAAACAGGAAAAGGAGCTGATGTTCCTGTCATTTCAATGTACACAGGAAAAGGAGCTGATGTTCCTGTCATTGACCAGTTTGGGTTCCAGGTTCCCACTTGCTGTGGATACCTCCCTCAGGTGAGCTACTATGCAACAGATCGTGTGATATTGGGAGACACAACTAGATTTCCACCTTTCCCCACTAGTGAATACGAGACTGGAATATGTGGTAACGTGGGATTTAAACTGTATGTTATCAATCTAAATAAAGATAGGTCCACACTCTATATACAGCTCCAAGTCTGGTTAAACCATCAATGTCTCTGTGCCTTCACCATGGGATTTAAAGACCAACTGGATGAGAAAAATTGCCTATTTTTAATGACTTTTATCAGAGTTCCACTTTCTAACCTCTCTTTGTCTCTCTCTCTCTCTCATCAGGAGAATGAGTGGCAGAGTGACTGGGTAACATTCTACTCTCAGCACAGACTACAGCACCAACTCAACATGGTGGAGAAGTCTTATGGAGACAGAGAGGCCAGGGAACTATGGTCCCAGCTACAGGTAACTATAGAACTAGGTAACTACAGGGAACTATGGTCCCAGCTACAGGTAACTATAGAACTAGGTAACTGCAGGGAACTATGGTCCCAGCTACAGGTAACTATATAACTAGGTAACTACAGGGAACCATGGTCCCAGCTACAGGTAAATAGGTAACTACAGGGTACTATGGTCCCAGCTACAGGTAACAATATAACTAGGTAACTACAGGTAACTATAGTACAAGCTACATGTAACAATAACACAGACTACAGCACCAGCTCCATAAGGTTCTATACTATCTCCAATTCCAAACCAAGCCCTTACTCCTATGCCTTATGTACTTTTTCAGATCTGAGAGGACTTCATGGGTGATTGATCTTCTGTCTGATATCTCCTCTCCTTAGCTGAAAATCCCTCAGCTATTTACCGACATGGAGGTGTTCCCCTCCCTGCTTCACGGGGACCTGTGGGGGGGAAACGTAGCAGAGTGTCCCGACGGCCCTGTCATTTTCGACCCCGCCTCCTTCTACGGCCACGCTGAGTACGAGCTGGGCATCGCCGGGATGTTCGGAGGGTTCAGCGACTCCTTCTACTCTGGGTACCACAACAAGATCCCCAAGGCCCCGGGGTTTGAGACGAGGAATCAGCTGTATCAACTGTTCCACTATCTGAACCACTGGAATCACTTTGGTGGAGGATACAGAGGGTCCTCGCTGAGGATCATGAAGGATCTGGTCAAATACTGACCACTGATCATATATGTGCCAGTAGCATGATGTACAACTACACTACCCATAATGCTCTGTAAAACATAGACACACCAATGACACTGACCAGCTTGAATGACCTCACAAAGTCTTACACTACAGCCTAGTCTTCCATCCAGAAGGGAACAAATAATTTTGGGGTGAAAATATTAGTTATTTTGAAAAGCAAGAAACAATAAATGTATGATCCTATGGTATAGAAGAGAGATTCCACAAAACCCATTCCATATTCCTCTTTATCTTGAAATGCTTGAAGAATAAACAAAGTGTTTGAGCTAACATTCTACCGCTGTTTGAAAGCAGAAGTGATTTTAATGCTCTAGTGTGAGACTAAACATAGAGTATTGCACATCCATTTGCTTAAATAAACATAACAGCAAGCAAGGTTGTGATCTGTTTGAGTTGTAACAGTCAGCTTTGTTAAAAGCTGTGTTAACACTAAGAATGCAATGCTAAATAAAGTACTGTACTTCCTGTTTCGTGACCAATATACACTACGGTTTGAATACCTCAATAAGGACAATAACCTAATAAAGGGCACTGTACACTGAGTTTACAAAACATTAAAAACACCTTCCTAATATTGAGTTGCGCCCCCCTTTTGCCCCCCAGGACAGCCTCAATTCGTCAGGCCACGGACTCTACAAGGTGTTGAAAGCGTTCCACAGGGATGCTGGCCCATGTTGACTCTACAAGGTGTTGAAAGCGTTCCACAGGGATGCTGGCCCATGTTGACTCTACAAGGTGTTGAAAGTGTTCCACAGGGATGCTGGCCCATGTTGACTCTACAAGGTGTTGAAAGCGTTCCACAGGGATGCTGACTGATGTTGACTCCAATGCTTCCCACAGTTGTGTCAAGTTGGTTGTCCTTTGGGTGGTGGACCATTCTTGATATATTCTTGGAAAACCCAGCAGCGATGCAGTTCTTGACACAAACCGGTGCGCCTGATACCTACTACCATACCCCGTTCAAAGGCACTTACATTTGTCTTGCCCATTCACCCTCTGAATGGCAACAGATACACAATACATGTCTCAGTTGTCTCAAAGGCTTAAAAATCATTCTTTACTATGTCTCCTCTCCTTTATCAACACTGATTGAAGTGGATTTAACAGGTGACATCAATAAGGGTTCATAGATTTTACCTGGATTCACCTGTTCAGTCTTTGTCATGGAAAGAGCAGGTGTTGTTAATGTTTTGTTGATTCAGAGTACTTTTGTTTCTATTTCATAATATACATGAGGTGAGATAATATTTCCACCTCTGAATAAGTCTGATGCGTGAACATCTTTGGTGTGGCGCGTCCCTCATTAACGAAACGCTTTTTTGTCCCCAATCGCATAACGTACTGTAGGGTGTAGCAACGTGCAAACTTCACAACAGATAACAGACCTCGGCCACTGCGTGATCATCATTATCTGAAGTTATAATAATACATTTTCCGGACAGAATTTTCACAACTACAGGTATGCATTCATATGCCTACGATAACCAAATGTATGAGCTGTGTGTGTTCACTGATCACTCAAATGCTGTTTGATTTCTGTTGCAACAGGCCAACCAACAGCACTAGCTAGTTAGCTAGCATCATTGGCTAGTATCGGCATGAATAGAACGCAAATCATTGACACACCCATGCTAGAAGTCACACCTTTCTCATCTAGCTATCAAAACTTCAAGGGAAGCTAGCTACACTTGCTAGCTATTATGTAGACGTGTGTTTAAGCAGTGGACATTAGACATGCATATAACCAAGTGCATGAAATGTACCGGTAATCTAGGCATCTATAATGGCCCAGACCGACATGGATTCCGGGGAGGATGGAGGCGGCGGCGGGGAGCCCGAGGTGATCGCTAAAACCAGTGTCTTGGGAGGTTTTACCGAGAGCACTGAGATTCGAGCCCTGATCTCCAGCCTACCAGTGGTTCACGAGAACATCGTGACACTGGAGTCAGCCATCGAGAGGTTCCTCGGTGAGATTCATACTCTACATGTTTAGTCTGATGTTGTTGTGGCCAAATTGATCCAGTCTTGCATGGAACAGTCTGTGGGCTTTAGGCCTAAATGCGTGTACCATCTACAGACATCAGTTTTAATATATTAATAACTTAGACATACCACAATCATAAGCAGGGAAAGAAAAGTCAACAACTTTATGTTGACCAGTTCTTTTTTTTCTACAGTGATAATGGACCGTTATCAGGAGCAGCCCCATCTTCTGGATCCACATCTGGGTAACAACACTACACACACACACAGCACATCACATGCTATTCTGCTTTAGTGAAACATGGGCTTGTTAGGATAGCATGATGATGACAGTGTTTCTTTCCTGTGACCACAGAGTGGATGTTGAACCTGCTGTTGGAGCTCATCAGGAGTGAACAGTCTCCTCCTCTACTGGTACACCTGGGCTTCAAATTCCTCTACATCATCTCCAAGGTAACTACAGGCAGATGGATTCATCTACATCATCTCCAAGGTAACTACAGACAGATGGATTCATCTACATAATCTCCAAGGTAACTACAGACAGATGGATTCATCTACATCATCTCCAAGGTAACTACAGACAGATGGATTCATCTACATCATCTCCAAGGTAACTACAGACAGATGGATTCCTCTACATCATCTCCAAGGTAACTACAGGCAGATGGATTCCTCGACATCATCTCCAAGGTAACTACAGGCATATGGATTCCTCGACATCATCTCCAAGGTAACTACAGGCAGATGGATTCCTCTACATCATCTCCAAGGTAACTACAGACAGATGGATTCATCTACATCATCTCCAAGGTAACTACAGACAGATGGATTCATCTACATCATCTCCAAGGTAACTACAGACAGATGGATTCCTCTACATCATCTCCAAGGTAACTACAGGCAGATGGATTCCTCAACATCATCTCCAAGGTAACTACAGGCATATGGATTCCTCGACATCATCTCCAAGGTAACTACAGGCAGATGGATTCATCTACATCTCCAAGGTAACTACAGACAGACAGATTAATCTCCAAGGTAACTACAGACAGATGGATTCATCTACATCATCACACAGATAGTAAGATTTCAGTTTGTGAAGCCCAGCGTTCTGATGTGTGTGTTGATTCAGTGGTGTCTTACCCTATCGCCTCTGGCTAAAGTTAGAAGTGTGGTGCTAGCTCAGCTTTCTCAGCCTGAGCAGTTGGGACAAGGCAGACTCCTCTAACTCAGGTGTTTTTGTTTCGGCCAGGTGAGAGGGTATAAGATCTTCATGCAGCTCTTCCCCCATGAGGTGGCTGATGTCCAGCCAGTCCTGGACCTCCTGTGTCGACAGGACCCCAGAGACCCAGAGGTGAGCCTGAATTTCTTAGTTACGAGTCGTCAATAGAAGGTGGGCCTACCATGTCCTAGCCCAGTAGCTAATGTTAGACCCCCTGATTTCTCATGTTACAAGACCTCAATGGAAGGATAACCCTTTACTTGAAGGGTACCTTCATAAACTATACATTGATAAACATTACATTGCACATTCATAAGCAGAGTATCCATTGATTTTACCCTCTTGTTGCTTTCTAGATTAGGCCTATAGGGATTCAACTGTTTACGTTCTAGATTAGGCCCATAGGGATGTAACGGTTTATTGTCTAGATTAGGCCCATAGGGATGTAACGGTTTATTGTCTAGATTAGGCCCATAGGGATTTAACTGTTTACGTTCTAGATTAGGCCCATAGGGATGTAACGGTTTATTGTCTAGATTAGGCCCATAGGGATGTAACGGTTTATTGTCTAGATTAGGCCCATAGGGATGTAACGGTTTATTGTCTAGATTAGGCCCATAGGGATTTAACTGTTTACGTTCTAGATTAGGCCCATAGGGATGTAACGGTTTATTGTCTAGATTAGGCCCATAGGGATGTAACGGTTTATTGTCTAGATTAGGCCCATAGGGATGTAACGGTTTATTGTCTAGATTAGGCCTATAGGGATGTAACGGTTTATTGTCTAGATTAGGCCCATAGGGATGTAACGGTTTATTGTCTAGATTAGGCCCATAGGGATTTAACGGTTTATTGTCTAGATTAGGCCCATAGGGATGTAACGGTTTATTGTCTAGATTAGGCCCATAGGGATGTAACGGTTTATTGTCTAGATTAGGCCCATAGGGATTTAACGGTTTATTGTCTAGATTAGGCCCATAGGGATGTAACGGTTTATTGTCTAGATTAGGCCCATAGGGATGTAACGGTTTATTGTCTAGATTAGGCCCATAGGGATGTAACGGTTTATTGTCTAGATTAGGCCCATAGGGATGTAACGGTTTATTGTCTAGATTAGGCCCATAGGGATGTAACGGTTTATTGTCTAGATTAGGCCCATAGGGATGTAACGGTTTATTGTCTAGATTAGGCCCATAGGGATGTAACGGTTTATTGTCTAGATTAGGCCCATAGGGATGTAACGGTTTATTGTCTAGATTAGGCCCATAGGGATTCAACTGTTTACGTTCTAGATTAGGCCTATAGGGATGTAACGGTTTATTGTCTAGATTAGGCCCATAGGGATGTAACGGTTTATTGTCTAGATTAGGCCCATAGGGATGTAACGGTTTATTGTCTAGATTAGGCCCATAGGGATGTAACGGTTTATTGTCTAGATTAGGCCCATAGGGATGTAACGGTTTATTGTCTAGATTAGGCCCATAGGGATGTAACGGTTTATTGTCTAGATTAGGCCCATAGGGATGTAACGGTTTATTGTCTAGATTAGGCCTATAGGGATGTAACGGTTTATTGTCTAGATTAGGCCCATAGGGATGTAACGGTTTATTGTCTAGATTAGGCCCATAGGGATTTAACGGTTTATTGTCTAGATTAGGCCCATAGGGATGTAACGGTTTATTGTCTAGATTAGGCCCATAGGGATTTAACGGTTTATTGTCTAGATTAGGCCCATAGGGATGTAACGGTTTATTGTCTAGATTAGGCCCATAGGGATGTAACGGTTTATTGTCTAGATTAGGCCCATAGGGATGTAACGGTTTATTGTCTAGATTAGGCCCATAGGGATGTAACGGTTTATTGTCTAGATTAGGCCCATAGGGATGTAACGGTTTATTGTCTAGATTAGGCCCATAGGGATGTAACGGTTTATTGTCTAGATTAGGCCCATAGGGATTCAACTGTTTACGTTCTAGATTAGGCCTATAGGGATGTAACGGTTTATTGTCTAGATTAGGCCCATAGGGATGTAACGGTTTATTGTCTAGATTAGGCCCATAGGGATGTAACGGTTTATTGTCTAGATTAGGCCCATAGGGATGTAACGGTTTATTGTCTAGATTAGGCCCATAGGGATGTAACGGTTTATTGTCTAGATTAGGCCCATAGGGATGTAACGGTTTATTGTCTAGATTAGGCCCATAGGGATGTAACGGTTTATTGTCTAGATTAGGCCCATAGGGATGTAACGGTTTATTGTCTAGATTAGGCCCATAGGGATGTAACGGTTTATTGTCTAGATTAGGCCCATAGGGATGTAACGGTTTATTGTCTAGATTAGGCCCATAGGGATGTAACGGTTTATTGTCTAGATTAGGCCCATAGGGATGTAACGGTTTATTGTCTAGATTAGGCCCATAGGGATGTAACGGTTTATTGTCTAGATTAGGCCCATAGGGATGTAACGGTTTATTGTCTAGATTAGGCCCATAGGGATGTAACGGTTTATTGTCTAGATTAGGCCCATAGGGATGTAACGGTTTATTGTCTAGATTAGGCCCATAGGGATGTAACGGTTTATTGTCTAGATTAGGCCCATAGGGATGTAACGGTTTATTGTCTAGATTAGGCCCATAGGGATGTAACGGTTTATTGTCTAGATTAGGCCCATAGGGATGTAACGGTTTATTGTCTAGATTAGGCCCATAGGGATGTAACGGTTTATTGTCTAGATTAGGCCCATAGGGATGTAACGGTTTATTGTCTAGATTAGGCCCATAGGGATGTAACGGTTTATTGTCTAGATTAGGCCCATAGGGATGTAACGGTTTATTGTCTAGATTAGGCCCATAGGGATGTAACGGTTTATTGTCTAGATTAGGCCCATAGGGATGTAACGGTTTATTGTCTAGATTAGGCCCATAGGGATGTAACGGTTTATTGTCTAGATTAGGCCCATAGGGATGTAACGGTTTATTGTCTAGATTAGGCCCATAGGGATGTAACGGTTTATTGTCTAGATTAGGCCCATAGGGATTCAACTGTTTACGTTCTAGATTAGGCCTATAGGGATGTAACGGTTTATTGTCTAGATTAGGCCCATAGGGATGTAACGGTTTATTGTCTAGATTAGGCCCATAGGGATGTAACGGTTTATTGTCTAGATTAGGCCCATAGGGATGTAACGGTTTATTGTCTAGATTAGGCCCATAGGGATGTAACGGTTTATTGTCTAGATTAGGCCCATAGGGATGTAACGGTTTATTGTCTAGATTAGGCCCATAGGGATGTAACGGTTTATTGTCTAGATTAGGCCCATAGGGATGTAACGGTTTATTGTCTAGATTAGGCCCATAGGGATGTAACGGTTTATTGTCTAGATTAGGCCCATAGGGATGTAACGGTTGACTTCCAAGCTGTTTAATGTATTATATGAAGCGACATGTTTGTCTGTGTATTGTCCCTGTCTGTATCTTGTTATGGTTACGTGCTTCGTTACCAACAGGTGTGGATTTACAGTGAAATGCTGACTTACAGGCCCTTCCCAACAATGCAGAGAGAAAATAGAGAAAATAAAGTAAAACACCTAATAATAACTACACAATGAGTAACGATAACTTCGCTATATACACAGTGTACGAGTACTGAGTCAATAATAACTATGCTATATACACAGGGTACGAGTACTGAGTCAATAATAACTATGCTATACACACAGGGTACGAGTACTGAGTCAATAATAACTATGCTATATACACAGGGTACGAGTACTGAGTCAATAATAACTATTCTATATACACAGGGTACGAGTACTGAGTCAATAATAACTATGCTATACACACAGGGTACGAGTACTGAGTCAATAATAACTATGCTATATACACAGGGTACGAGTACTGAGTCAATAATAACTATGCTATATACACAGGGTACGAGTACTGAGTCAATAATAACTATGCTATATACACAGGGTACGAGTACTGAGTCAATAATAACTTCGCTATATACACAGGGTACGAGTACTGAGTCAATAATAACTATGCTATATACACAGGGTACGAGTACTGAGTCAATAATAACTATGCTATATACACAGGGTACGAGTACTGAGTCTATAACTATGCTATATACACAGGGTACGAGTACTGAGTCAATAATAACTATGCTATATACACAGGGTACGAGTACTGAGTCAATAATAACTATGCTATACACACAGGGTACGAGTACTGAGTCAATAATAACTATGCTATATACACAGGGTACGAGTACTGAGTCAATAATAACTATGCTATACACACGGTACGAGTACTGAGTCAATAATAACTATGCTATATACACAGGGTACGAGTACTGAGTCAATAATAACTTCGCTATATACACAGGGTACGAGTACTGAGTCTATAATAACTATGCTATATACACAGGGTACGAGTACTGAGTCAATAATAACTTCGCTATATACACAGGGTACGAGTACTGAGTCTATAATAACTATGCTATATACACAGGGTACGAGTACTGAGTCAATAATAACTTCGCTATATACACAGGGTACGAGTACTGAGTCAATAATAACTATGCTATATACACAGGGTACGAGTACTGAGTCAATAATAACTTCGCTATATACACAGGGTACAAGTACTGAGTCAATGTGCAGAGGTACGAGGTAATTGAGGTAGATATGTACGTATAACTAGGAATAAAGACACCTAGACAACAGGGTAGATAATTAACAGTAACAGCAGCATATATGATGAGTCAAAAAAGGTCAATGCAGATAGTCCTGGTATCTATTGGTTAATTATTTAACTAACTATTTAGCAGTCTTATGACTTGGGGGTAGAAGTTGTTCAGGGTCCTGTTGGTTCCAGACTTTGTGCATCGGTACCACTTCCTGTGCGGTAGCAGAGAGAACAGTCTATGACTTGGGTGGCTGGAGTCTTTGACCATTTTTAGGGCCTTCCTCTGACACCGCCTGGTATAGAGGTCCTGGATGGCAGGGAGCTCGGCCCCAGTGATGTACTGGGCCGTACGCACCACCCTCTGTAGCGCCAAGCAGTTGCCATACCAAGCGGTGATGCAGCCAGTTAAGATGCTCTCAATGGTGCAGCTGTAGAACCTTTTGAGGATCTGAGGGCCCATGACAAATCTTTTCAGCCTCCTGAGGGGGAAGAGACATTGTCGTGCCCTCTTCACGACTGTGTTGGTGTGTGTGGACCATGATAGATTCTTAGTGATGTGGACACATGAGGGACTTGGAGCTCTCGACCCGCTCCAGTACAGCCAGGTCCAGGTAAATGGGGGCGTGGCTCAGCCATCTATGTAAATGGGGGCGTGGCTCAGCCTTCCGTTTCCTGTAGTCCACAATCAGCTCCTTTGTCTTTCTGACGTTGAGGGAGAGGTTGTTGTCCTGGCACCACACTGCCAGGTCTCTGACCTCCCTATAGGCTTCCTCAACGTTGAGGGAGAGGTTGTTGTCCTGGCACCACACCGCCGGGTCTCTGACCTCCTCCCCTTTAGGCTGTTTCATCGTCGTCGGTGTTCAGGCCTACCACCGTTGTCTCGTCTGACAACCGTTAGTATGGTGTTGTCGTGCGTGGCCATGCAGTCATGGGTGAACAAGGAGTACAGGAGGTATAGAAGTATGCACCCCTGAGGGGCCCCTGTGTTGAGGGTCAGCGTGGTGGATGTGTTGTTGCCTACTCTCACAGTTCAATACATTTAACTCAAGTGTTTCTCTCCTTGCCCCTTCCTGGGAGACCCGCTACATGTTGCTGCTGTGGCTGTCCATGACCTGTCTGATACCCTTTGACCTCTAACCCTAACCCTCTCTTTCTGCCCCTTGTGTCAGACCTGGGAGACCCGCTACATGCTGCTGCTGTGGCTGTCCATGACCTGTCTGATACCCTTTGACCTCTAACCCTAACCCTCTCTTTCTGCCCCTTGTGTTAGACCTGGGAGACCCGCTACATGCTGCTGCTGTGGCTGTCTATGACCTGTCTGATACCCTTTGACCTCTCTCGTCTTGATGGTCACCTGACCTCTGACCCCAGCCAGACCAGAGAACCAATCATGGACCGCATCCTGGCTATCGCCAAGGTAACTAATTCTAGACTCTCCTGCCTTGGTCAGTGTTCAGTCGTGTCTTCCCAGATCCAGTCCCTGTATGATGTATTGAGTGTGTAACTAACCCCTGGTCTGTTGTTATTTCCAGTCCCTGTATGATGTATTGAGTGTGTAACTAACCCCTGGTCTGTTGTTATTTCCAGTCCCTGTATGATGTATTGAGTGTGTAACTAACCCCTGGTCTGTTGTTATTTCCAGTCCCTGTATGATGTATTGAGTGTGTAACTAACCCCTGGTCTGTTGTTATTTCCAGTCCCTGTATGATGTATTGAGTGTGTAACTAACCCCTGGTCTGTTGTTATTTCCAGTCCCTGTGTGATGTATTGAGTGTGTAACTAACCCCTGGTCTGTTGTTATTTCCAGACCCTGTGTGATGTATTGAGTGTGTAACTAACCCCTGGTCTGTTGTTATTTCCAGTCCCTGTATGATGTATTGAGTGTGTAACTAACCCCTGGTCTGTTGTTATTTCCAGTCCCTGTATGATGTATTTAGTGTGTAACTAACCCCTGGTCTGTTGTTATTTCCAGTCCTACCTGATGGTCACTGATAAGTCCAGGGATGCTGCTTCTGTGTTGGTATCAAAGTAAGTATTCAACTTTATTGTTTAAATTAAAAGGCAATAACATTTGTGATGCGTTTCATGTTTTACCCAGAAGAGGGCGTTCTTGTACTTGAAGATGAATAGGTTTATACCGAGGCGCCCCACACACACACACACACACACACACACACACACACACACACACACACACACACACACACACACACACACACACACACACACACACAGACAGAGCTTACTGAGTGGTCCTAGTGTGTTGTCATCTAACTGTCTGTGTTTACAGTTTACTGAGTGGTCCTAGTGTGTTGTCATCTAACTGTCTGTGTTTACTGAGGGGTCCTAGTGTGTTGTCATCTAACTGTCTGTGTTTACTGAGTGGTCCTAGCCTGTTGTCATCTAACTGTCTGTGTTTACAGTTTACTGAGTGGTCCTGGTGTGTTGTCATCTGTCTGTGTTTACTGAGTGGTCCTAGTGTGTTGTCATCTAACTGTCTGTGTGTGCAGGTTTGTGACACGTCCCGATGTGAAGCTGAAGCGACTAGGAGACTTCCTGGACTGGAGTCTGACCACCATCTCTCAGGCCAGTGACCAGACCATGGGAGGTACTGTAATCCTGGACGGGGCCCTGCAGTCTCTGGTATGACACACACACACACACACACAGTTTGTCTGTCCTCGAGTGTGTGTGTGTGGGTTGCAGTGACCAGGCCTAGTTTACAAGAGCCTACATGTACGGCTGCCATGTTTGTGGGAGATCAGAGCCTCTGTGGGTTTGGCAGGTTGGCAGGTGTTTAGTGCTGCACCTGTTGTCAGTGTTTTATGACTGAGGGAGGGAACGTGAAGACACGCCTCAGGTGGTAATTAGCTAGCCTGGTCACAGACCTGTTTTAGGAACTGGTATCCCAGGTCCCCAGGGGTTGGCTATACACCCCAAACAGATCTGGGATCAGTGTAGTAGTATATAGATATACTGTTGGTAGTCATTACTTTACCAGTGTAGTAGTATATAGATATACTGTTGGTAGTCATTACTTTACCAGTGTAGTAGTATATAGATATACTGTTGGTAGTCATTACTTTACCAGTGTAGTATATAGATATACTGCTGGTAGTCATTACTTTACCAGTGTAGTAGTAGTATATAGATATACTGCTGGTAGTCATTACTTTACCAGTGTAGTAGTATATAGATATACTGTTGGTAGTCATTACTTTACCAGTGTAGTATATAGATATACTGCTGGTAGTCATTACTTTACCAGTGTAGTAGTAGTATATAGATATACTGTTGGTAGTCATTACTTTACCAGTGTAGTAGTATATAGATATACTGTTGGTAGTCATTACTTTACCAGTGTAGTATATAGATATACTGCTGGTAGTCATTACTTTACCAGTGTAGTAGTAGTATATAGATATACTGCTGGTAGTCATTACTTTACCAGTGTAGTAGTAGTATATAGATATACTGCTGGTAGTCATTACTTTACCAGTGTAGTAGTAGTATATAGATATACTGCTGGTAGTCATTACTTTACCAGTGTAGTAGTAGTATATAGATATACTGCTGGTAGTCATTACTTTACCAGTGTAGTAGTAGTATATAGATATACTGGTGGTAGTCATTACTTTACCAGTGTAGTAGTAGTATATAGATATACTGCTGGTAGTCATTACTTTACCAGTGTAGTAGTAGTATATAGATATACTGTTGGTAGTCATTACTTTACCAGTGTAGTATATAGATATACTGCTGGTAGTCATTACTTTACCAGTGTAGTAGTAGTATATAGATATACTGCTGGTAGTCATTACTTTACCAGTGTAGTAGTAGTAGTATATAGATATACTGCTGGTAGTCATTACTTTACCAGTGTAGTAGTAGTAGTATATAGATATACTGCTGGTAGTCATTACTTTACCAGTGTAGTAGTAGTATATAGATATACTGCTGGTAGTCATTACTTTGCCAGTGTAGTAGTAGTATATAGATATACTGCTGGTAGTCATTACTTTACCAGTGTAGTAGTAGTATATAGATATACTGCTGGTAGTCATTACTTTACCAGTGTAGTAGTATATAGATATACTGCTGGTAGTCATTACTTTACCAGTGTAGTATATAGATATACTGCTGGTAGTCATTACTTTACCAGTGTAGTAGTAGTAGTAGTATATAGATATACTGCTGGTAGTCATTACTTTACCAGTGTAGTAGTAGTAGTATATAGATATACTGCTGGTAGTCATTACTTTACCAGTGTAGTAGTAGTAGTATATAGATATACTGCTGGTAGTCATTACTTTACCAGTGTAGTAGTAGTATATAGATATACTGCTGGTAGTCATTACTTTGCCAGTGTAGTAGTAGTATATAGATATACTGCTGGTAGTCATTACTTTACCAGTGTAGTAGTAGTATATAGATATACTGCTGGTAGTCATTACTTTACCAGTGTAGTAGTAGTATATAGATATACTGCTGGTAGTCATTACTTTACCAGTGTAGTAGTAGTATATAGATATACTGCTGGTAGTCATTACTTTACCAATAGAGGTGCTATGGCCCACCTGCCCACACTAATCCCCCAGTCCCTCACTCTCTTCCACTTTATCTTTAATGTCTTAATGTCCTATAGTTGTGGTTTCACCAACCACCTTGATATAACAGTGTATTTTAGTAGATTTATTTTCAGGTCAACTCTTGTGTTGTGTCAGTCTAAGTAGCTAATTTAATGCAACCCTCAAGCGACCAGTGTATCAAAGGAATATTATTGGCGTTGAAAGTGGCGCTACGTGTTTACGGAACAGTCTCTCCTTCTCTCTGTGCTCTGTAATATGGCTGGGAGGGGGAAACCGGCTTGTCTCTCTCTCTCTATGTGTGGCGCTCAGAGCGTTTAAAACTGGCTCTGTGTGGCGCTCAGAGCGTTTAAAACTGGCTCTGTGTGTTCTGACGGCCCCGAGGGGCTTCAACAGGCTCTAGTAAGATCTTTGTTTCGCACAGTTGCATTTTGAATTTGGCCAATGCAGCAAAAAACACTAAAGAGCTGCTGAGAAATGGGGAGTGAGAACAGAGACTGAGAGAATGGGGAGTGAGAACAGAGACTGAGAGAATGGGGAGTGAGAAAAGATACTGAGAGAATGGGGAGTGAGAAAAGATACTGAGAGAATGGGGAGTGAGAAAAGATACTGAGAGAATGGGGAGTGAGAACAGAGACGGAGAGAATGGGGAGTGAGAACAGAGACTGAGAGAATGGGGAGTGAGAACAGAGACTGAGAGATGGGGAGTGAGAACAGAGACTGAGAGAATGGGGAGTGAGAACAGAGACTGAGAGAATGGGGAGTGAGAACAGAGACTGAGAGAATGGGGAGTGAGAACAGAGACTGAGAGAATGGGGAGTGAGAACAGGACTGAGAGAATGGGGAGTGAGAACAGAGACTGAGAGAATGGGGAGTGAGAACAGAGACTGAGAGAATGGGGAGTGAGAACAGAGACTGAGAGAATGGGGAGTGAGAGAAGAGACTGAGAGAATGGGGAGTGAGAGAAGAGACTGAGAGAATGGGGAGTGAGAGAAGAGACTGAGAGAATGGGGAGTGAGAGAAGAGACTGAGAGAATGGGGAGTGAGAGAAGAGACAGAGAATGGGGAGTGAGAGAAGAGACTGAGAGAATGGGGAGTGAGAGAAGAGACTGAGAGAATGGGGAGTGAGAGAAGAGACTGAGAGAATGGGGAGTGAGAGAAGAGACTGAGAGAATGGGGAGTGAGAGAAGAGACTGAGAGAATGGGGAGTGAGAGAAGAGACTGAGAGAATGGGGAGTGAGAGAAGAGACTGAGAGAATGGGGAGTGAGAGAAGAGACTGAGAGAATGGGGAGTGAGAGAAGAGACTGAGAGAATGGGGAGTGAGAACAGAGACTGAGAGAATGGGGAGTGAGAACAGAGACGGAGAGAATGGGGAGTGAGAAAAGATACTGAGAGAATGGGGAGTGAGAAAAGATACTGAGAGAATGGGGAGTGAGAACAGAGACGGAGAGAATGGGGAGTGAGAACAGAGACTGAGAGAATGGGGAGTGAGAACAGAGACTGAGAGATGGGGAGTGAGAACAGAGACTGAGAGAATGGGGAGTGAGAACAGAGACTGAGAGAATGGGGAGTGAGAACAGAGACTGAGAGAATGGGGAGTGAGAACAGAGACTGAGAGAATGGGGAGTGAGAACAGGACTGAGAGAATGGGGAGTGAGAACAGAGACTGAGAGAATGGGGAGTGAGAACAGAGACTGAGAGAATGGGGAGTGAGAACAGAGACTGAGAATGGGGAGTGAGAGAAGAGACTGAGAGAATGGGGAGTGAGAGAAGAGACTGAGAGAATGGGGAGTGAGAGAAGAGACTGAGAGAATGGGGAGTGAGAGAAGAGACTGAGAGAATGGGGAGTGAGAGAAGAGACTGAGAGAATGGGGAGTGAGAGAAGAGACTGAGAGAATGGGGAGTGAGAGAAGAGACTGAGAGAATGGGGAGTGAGAGTAGTTAAAATGAACCTTTATCAAACGGCAGTCCTCACTGCAACATGTAATGCCATCCAGAAGGGAGAGGTTAGTGGTGATTTAATCCCAGACTACATCCAGAAGGTTGAGGTTAGTGGTGATTTAATCCCAGACTACATCCAGAAGGTTGAGGTTAGTGGTGATTTAATCCCAGACTACATCCAGAAGGTTGAGGTTAGTGGTGATTTAATCCCAGACTACATGTAATGACATCCAGAAGGGAGAGGTTAGTGGTGATTTAATCCCAGACTACATCCAGAAGGTTGAGGTTAGTGGTGATTTAATCCCAGACTACATCCAGAAGGTTGAGGTTAGTGGTGATTTAATCCCACACTACATCCAGAAGGTTGAGGTTAGTGGTGATTTTAATCCCAGACTACATCCAGAAGGGAGAGGTTAGTGGTGATTTAATCCCAGACGACATCCAGAAGGTTGAGGTTAGTGGTGATTTAATCCCAGACTACATCCAGAAGGTTGAGGTTAGTGGTGATTTTAATCCCAGACTACATCCAGAAGGGAGAGGTTAGTGGTGATTTTAATCCCAGACTACATCCAGAAGGTTGAGGTTAGTGGTGATTTAATCCCAGACTACATGTAATGACATCCAGAAGGGAGAGGTTAGTGGTGATTTTAATCCCAGACTACATCCAGAAGGTTGAGGTTAGTGGTGATTTAATCCCAGACTACATCCAGAAGGTTGAGCTTAGTGGTGATTTAATCCCAGACTACATCCAGAAGGTTGAGGTTAGTGGTGATTTAATCCCAGACTACATCCAGAAGGTTGAGGTTAGTGGTGATTTAATCCCAGACTACATGTAATGACATCCAGAAGGTTGAGGTTAGTGGTGATTTAATCCCAGACTACATCCAGAAGGAAGAGGTTAGTGGTGATTTAATCCCAGACGACATCCAGAAGGTTGAGTTTAGTGGTGATTTAATCCCAGACTACATCTAGAAGGTTGAGGTTAGTGGTAATTTAATCCCAGACTACATGTAATGACATCCAGAAGGTTGAGGTTAGTGGTGATTTAATCCCAGACTACATCCAGAAGGTTGAGGTTAGTGGTGATTTAATCCCAGACTACATCCAGAAGGGAGAGGTTAGTGGTGATTTAATCCCAGACTACATCTAGAAGGTTGAGGTTAGTGGTGATTTTAATCCCAGACTACATCCAGAAGGTTGAGGTTAGTGGTGATTTAATCCCAGACTACATGTAATGACATCCAGAAGGTTGAGGTTAGTGGTGATTTAATCCCAGACTACATCCAGAAGGTTGAGGTTAGTGGTGATTTAATCCCAGACTACATCCAGAAGGTTGAGGTTAGTGGTGATTTAATCCCAGACTACATCCAGAAGGTTGAGGTTAGTGGTGATTTAATCCCAGACTACATCCAGAAGGGAGAGGTTAGTGGTGATTTAATCCCAGACGACATCCAGAAGGGAGAGGTTAGTGGTGATTTAATCCCAGACTACATCCAGAAGGGAGAGGTTAGTGGTGATTTAATCCCAGACTACATCCAGAAGGGAGAGGTTAGTGGTGATTTAATCCCAGACTACATCCAGAAGGTTGAGGTTAGTGGTGATTTAATCCCAGACTACATCCAGAAGGGAGAGGTTAGTGGTGATGTAATCCCAGACTACATCCAGAAGGTTGAGGTTAGTGGTGATTTAATCCCAGACTACATCCAGAAGGTTGAGGTTAGTGGTGATTTAATCCCAGACTACATCCAGAAGGTTGAGGTTAGTGGTGATTTTAATCCCAGACTACATCCAGAAGGTTGAGGTTAGTGGTGATTTAATCCCAGACTACATCCAGAAGGGAGAGGTTAGTGGTGATTTAATCCCAGACTACATCCAGAAGGTTGAGGTTAGTGGTGATTTAATCCCAGACTACATCCAGAAGGGAGAGGTTAGTGGTGATTTAATCCCAGACTACATCCAGAAGGGAGAGGTTAGTGGTGATTTAATCCCAGACGACATCCAGAAGGGAGAGGTTAGTGGTGATTTAATCCCAGACGACATCCAGAAGGTTGAGGTTAGTGGTGATTTAATCCCAGACTACATCCAGAAGGGAGAGGTTAGTGGTGATTTAATCCCAGACTACATCCAGAAGGGAGAGGTTAGTGGTGATTTAATCCCAGACTACATCCAGAAGGTTGAGGTTAGTGGTGATTTAATCCCAGACTACATCCAGAAGGGAGAGGTTAGTGGTGATTTAATCCTCAAAAGGGGAGGAGCCACAACATTATGAACAAAACAGGTGTTGGAATTTCAGCATTTAAAATGAAAACGTATTATTTCGATCTCATCCACGATATTGATGTTGTTGCTCTCTCTCTCTCTCCTCTCTCCTGTCTCCCTCTCTCTCTCCTCTCTCCTCTCTCCTCTCTCCTGTCTCCCTCTCTCTCTCCTCTCTCCTGTCTCCCTCTCTCTCTCTCTCTCTCTCTCTCTCCTCTCTCCTGTCTCCCTCTCTCTCTCCTCTCTCCTGTCTCCCTCTCTCTCTCCTCTCTCCTCTCTCCTCTCTCTCTCTCTCCTCTCTCTCCTGTCTCTCCTCTCTCTCCTCTCTCTCCTGTCTCTCTCTCCTCTCTCTCCTCTCTCTCCTGTCTCTCCTCTCTCTCCTCTCTCTCCTGTCTCTCTCTCTCTCCTGTCTCTCTCTCTCTCCTGTCTCTCCTGTCTCTCCTCTCTCTCCTCTCTCTTCTGTCTCACCTCTCTTATGTCTCACCTCTCTCTCCTCTCTCTTCTGTCTCTCTCTCCTGTCTCACCTCTCTTATGTCTCACCTCTCTCTCCTGTCTCCCGTCTGTCTTCTAGGCCCAGCTATTCAAGCATGGCAAGAGAGATGACTTTCTCCAGTACGGTAAGAATGTCCTTCAATAGTTGCTTTTTAATCAGCAATTTGACTTTATCCATTGTGATAAGTAGTTGTCTTACCTCCTTCATCCATTGTGATAAGTAGTTGTCTTACCTCCTTCATCCATTGTGATAAGTTGTTGTCTTACCTCCTTTATCCACTGTGATAAGTAGTTGTCTTACCTCCTTCATCCATTGTGATAAGTTGTTGTCTTACCTCCTTTATCCACTGTGATAAGTAGTTGTCTTACCTCCTTCATCCATTGTGATAAGTAGTTGTCTTACCTCCTTCATCCATTGTGATAAGTTGTTGTCTTACCTCCTTTATCCACTGTGATAAGTAGTTGTCTTACCTCCTTTATCCACTGTGATAAGTTGTTGTCTTACCTCCTTTATCCACTGTGATAAGTAGTTGTCTTACCTCCTTTATCCATTGTGATAAGTAGTTGTCTTATCTCCTTCATCCATTGTGATAAGTAGTTGTCTTACCTCCTTTATCCACTGTGATAAGTAGTTGTCTTACCTCCTTTATCCACTGTGATAAGTAGTTGTCTTACCTCCTTTATCCACTGTGATAAGTAGTTGTCTTATCTCCTTCATCCATTGTGATAAGTAGTTGTCTTACCTCCTTTATCCATTGTGATAAGTAGTTGTCTTATCTCCTTCATCCATTGTGATAAGTAGTTGTCTTACCTCCTTTATCCACTGTGATAAGTTGTTGTCTTACCTCCTTTATCCATTGTGATAAGTAGTTGTCTTACCTCCTTCATCCATTGTGATAAGAGCATCTGCTAAATAAATAATTAAATGTAGGTGATCTTCTAATGTTGACTGCTGTGACCATGCCGTGATACTGGCTGTAGGTGATGGTGTGTGATACTAGCGCTCGGTGTAAACTACACCCCTGACATCACTGAGCCTCTCACATTAAACCAGTCTCCTTCCTGTAGTGTTTTGTCTGACCAACGTAGTGATGAGCACATTAAACCAGTCTCCTTCCTGTAGTGTGTTGTCTTGGCAACGTAGTGGTGAGCACATTAAACCTGCCTCCTTCCTGTAGTGTGTTGTCTTGGCAACGTAGTGGTGAGCACATTAAACGATGTGACACAGATTCTTCACCTGGTGGTGAGGATTCTCCACAGCACGCTGTCTCGCCAAAACCACGATGTAACTACGTTAACAATGTAATCACAACGAGCTGTGGCTCAAAGCAGCCTCAGAAATAGTTTCAGTCAGACATACACACTCTACACACGGAGTGTAAATATCTAGCCAGTACATTTAGAATTGAATAACATTGGTTGTGAACTTCAGAGCTGTGACGATTTGACATGTCTGGTTAAAGGCAAGTAGAAACCCATACTAGTAGTAGTCATGTCTCCTGCTCCAGAGTCGACACCTTCTGGGTGCAACGTCATCGTCTGACTGGCTGCTTCTCTGGCCAGCTCTCATTGGCTCCTGGTGATGATCACCATTCTGAAGAGTTGTCGTTGCACATCTCACACTACAAGAGCCTTTCAGATTCGGTGCCGATAAAATGTTTAAAAATATTGTGATGGTTCAAAGAGGAGATGGGCAGCCCTCAGACTGCGTCTCTGACCCGCGTCGGTGACGGACACGCCCCGAGTAGGCGGCCACACGCCCCGAGTAGGCGGCCACACGCCCCGAGTAGGCAACGACACGCCCCGAGTAGGCAACGACACGCCCCGAGTAGGCAACGACACGCAAAGAGTAGGCAGCCACACGCCCCGAGTAGGCAACGACACGCAAAGAGTAGGCAGCCACACGCCCCGAGTAGGCAACGACACGCAAAGAGTAGGCAGCCACACGCCCCGAGTAGGCAACGACACGCAAAGAGTAGGCGGCCACACGCCCCGAGTAGGCGGCCACACGCCCCGAGTAGGCGGCCACACGCCCCGAGTAGGCGGCCACACGCCCCGAGTAGGCGGCCACACGCCCCGAGTAGGCGGCCACACGAGGAGCTTGTCTCCAATCTCCAAAACTTGTATGGGACGGCTAAATCGTATGCCCGGTTTAACCTGTGGTGCTGCAATGTCTGGACCAGTGTAGTGTTACCATGGTACTAGTGTGTGTGTGTGTGTGTGTGTGTGTGTGTGTGTTTCTCAGCTCCGGTGGTGCTGCAGTGTCTGGACCAGTGTCACGTGGCAGAGAGCAGCCAGGCTACGCTGAGGAAGCTGGGGGTCAAGCTGGTACAGAGACTGGGTCTGACCTTCCTCAAGCCCCGACTGGCCAAGTGGAGGTGAGACACACACACTGAGGTAGTCTCTGTACCAGCTTGACTCCTATCTCACCTTCCTCAAGCAGTGGAGGAGACCCACTCCCTAGATGTTAATTTGGGAGCCTTCGCATGCCGTTGAGCGTTAGTTAAGGGAAAGCTGGTCTCACTGTGTTGAGACCTTGTGTGTTTGCTTGTCATTCAGGTACCAGAGAGGGAGTCGCTCCCTGGCAGCCAACCTGTCTCTGTCCCAGTCTGGCTCCACAGTCCAGGCTGTTAGTCCAGACATGGAGACCCAGAGCCAGGAGGAGGACTATGATATCCCAGAGGAGGTGGAGAACGTCATCGGTCAGTCAGCGTTACCACCGGAGCTGAGGAACACACACACACTCTCTCTCTCCTTCTTTCTATCTATCTCTCTCTCTCAGCTCTCTCTCTGGTTCTCTCTCTCTGGTCCTCTCAGCTCTCTCTCTGGTTCTCTCTCTCTGGTTCTCTCAGCTCTCTCTCTGGTTCTCTCAGCGCTCTCTCTGGTTCTCTCAGCTATCTCTCTGGTTCTCTCAGCTATCTCTCTGGTTCTCTCAGCTCTCTCTCTGGTTCTCTCAGCTCTCTCTCTGGTTCTCTCAGCTCTCTCTCTCTGGTTCTCTCAGCTCTCTCTCTCTGGTTCTCTCAGCTCTCTCTCTCTGGTTCTCTCAGCTCTCTCTCTCTGGTTCTCTCAGCTCTCTCTCTCTCTCTGGTTCTCTCAGCTCTCTCTCTCTCTTGTTCTCTCAGCTCTCTCTCTCTCTGGTTCTCTCAGCTCTCTCTGGTTCTCTCAGCTCTCTCTCTGGTTCTCTCAGCTCTCTCGTTCTCTCTCTTGATATGTCTGAAGTCAGCATCCTTCTCACTGTCTCATTGGTTTTAAGGCCTGTATCTTGTGTTCAGTAGGGTGTGCAACATCCTGAACTACTTGACCAATAACAACACAGATTTACATGTTCTGTTACAAAACATTTTGTTACGGTGTGCCCTACTGAATTTGACCCACATCAGGTCTGTTATGGTGTTCAGTCACAGCTATTCAGTTAGTGACTCTCTCTCTGTCTGTTATGGTGTTCAGTCACAGCTATTCAGGTAGTGACTCTCTCTCTCTGTCTGTTATGGTATTCAGTCACAGCTATTCAGGTAGTGACTCTCTCTCTGTCTGTTATGGTGTTCAGTCACAGCTATTCAGGTAGTGACTCTCTCTCTGTCTGTTATGGTGTTCAGTCACAGCTATTCAGGTAGTGACTCTCTCTCTCTGTCTGTTATGGTGTTCAGTCACAGCTATTCAGGTAGTGACTCTCTCTCTCTCTCTGTCTGTTATGGTATTCAGTCACAGCTATTCAGGTAGTGACTCTCTCTCTGTCTGTTATGGTGTTCAGTCACAGCTATTCAGGTAGTGACTCTCTCTCTCTGTCTGTTATGGTGTTCAGTCACAGCTATTCAGGTAGTGACTCTCTCTCTGTCTGTTATGGTGTTCAGTCACAGCTATTCAGGTAGTGACTCTCTCTGTCTGTTATGGTGTTCAGTCACAGCTATTCAGGTAGTGACTCTCTGTCTGTCTGTTATGGTGTTCAGTCACAGCTATTCAGGTAGTGACTCTCTCTCTGTCTGTTATGGTGTTCAGTCACAGCTATTCAGTTAGTGACTCTCTCTCTGTCTGTTATGGTGTTCAGTCACAGCTATTCAGGTAGTGACTCTCTCTCTCTCTCTCTGTCTGTTATGGTGTTCAGTCACAGCTATTCAGGTAGTGACTCTCTCTCTCTCTGTCTGTTATGGTGTTCAGTCACAGCTATTCAGGTAGTGACTCTCTCTCTCTCTGTCTGTTATGGTGTTCAGTCACAGCTATTCAGGTAGTGACTCTCTCTCTCTCTCTCTGTCTGTTATGGTGTTCAGTCACAGCTATTCAGGTAGTGACTCTCTCTCGCTCTCTGTCTGTTATGGTGTTCAGTCACAGCTATTCAGGTAGTGACTCTCTCTCTCTCTCTCTGTCTGTTATGGTATTCAGTCACAGCTATTCAGGTAGTGACTCTCTCTCTCTGTCTGTTATGGTGTTCAGTCACAGCTATTCAGGTAGTGACTCTCTCTCTCTCTCTTGTCTGTTATGGTGTTCAGTCACAGCTATTCAGGTAGTGACTCTCTCTCTCTCGCTGTCTGTTATGGTATTCAGTCACAGCTATTCAGGTAGTGACTCTCTGTCTGTCTGTTATGGTGTTCAGTCACAGCTATTCAGGTAGTGACTCTCTCTCTCTCTCTGTCTGTTATGGTATTCAGTCACAGCTATTCAGGTAGTGACTCTCTCTCTCTGTCTGTTATGGTGTTCAGTCACAGCTATTCAGGTAGTGACTCTCTCTCTCTCTCTGTCTGTTATGGTGTTCAGTCACAGCTATTCAGGTAGTGACTCTCTCTCTCTCGCTGTCTGTTATGGTATTCAGTCACAGCTATTCAGGTAGTGACTCTCTGTCTGTCTGTTATGGTGTTCAGTCACAGCTATTCAGGTAGTGACTCTCTCTCTGTCTGTTATGGTGTTCAGTCACAGCTATTCAGGTAGTGACTCTCTCTCTCTGTCTGTTATGGTGTTCAGTCACAGCTATTCAGGTAGTGACTCTCTCTCTGTCTGTTATGGTGTTCAGTCACAGCTATTCAGGTAGTGACTCTCTCTGTCTGTTATGGTGTTCAGTCACAGCTATTCAGGTAGTGACTCTCTCTCTCTCTCTCTCTCTCTCTCTCTCTGTTATGGTATTCAGTCATAGCTATTCAGGTAGTGACTCTCTGTCTGTTATGGTGTTCAGTCACAGCTATTCAGGTAGTGACTCTCTGTCTGTCTGTTATGGTGTTCAGTCACAGCTATTCAGGTAGTGACTCTCTCTCTGTCTGTTATGGTGTTCAGTCACAGCTATTCAGGTAGTGACTCTCTCTCTGTCTGTTATGGTGTTCAGTCACAGCTATTCAGGTAGTGACTCTCTCTGTCTGTTATGGTGTTCAGTCACAGCTATTCAGGTAGTGACTCTCTCTCTGTCTGTTATGGTGTTCAGTCACAGCTATTCAGGTAGTGACTCTCTCTCTCTCTGTCTGTTATGGTGTTCAGTCACAGCTATTCAGGTAGTGACTCTCTCTCTCTCTGTCTGTTATGGTGTTCAGTCACAGCTATTCAGGTAGTGACTCTCTCTGTCTGTTATGGTGTTCAGTCACAGCTATTCAGGTAGTGACTCTCTCTCTGTCTGTTATGGTGTTCAGTCACAGCTATTCAGGTAGTGACTCTGTCTCTCTCTGTCTGTTATGGTGTTCAGTCACAGCTATTCAGGTAGTGACTCTCTCTCTCTCTCTCTCTGTCTGTTATGGTATTCAGTCACAGCTATTCAGGTAGTGACTCTCTCTCTCTCTCTTGTCTGTTATGGTGTTCAGTCACAGCTATTCAGGTAGTGACTCTCTCTCTCTGTCTGTTATGGTGTTCAGTCACAGCTATTCAGGTAGTGACTCTCTCTCTCTCTCTTGTCTGTTATGGTGTTCAGTCACAGCTATTCAGGTAGTGACTCTCTCTCTCTCTCTCTGTCTGTTATGGTATTCAGTCACAGCTATTCAGGTAGTGACTCTCTCTCTCTGTCTGTTATGGTGTTCAGTCACAGCTATTCAGGTAGTGACTCTCTCTCTCTCTCTTGTCTGTTATGGTGTTCAGTCACAGCTATTCAGGTAGTGACTCTCTCTCTCTCGCTGTCTGTTATGGTATTCAGTCACAGCTATTCAGGTAGTGACTCTCTGTCTGTCTGTTATGGTGTTCAGTCACAGCTATTCAGGTAGTGACTCTCTCTCTGTCTGTTATGGTGTTCAGTCACAGCTATTCAGGTAGTGACTCTCTCTCTCTCTCTCTGTTATGGTGTTCAGTCACAGCTATTCAGGTAGTGACTCTCTCTCTCTGTCTGTTATGGTGTTCAGTCACAGCTATTCAGGTAGTGACTCTCTCTCTCTCTCTCTGTCTGTTATGGTGTTCAGTCACAGCTATTCAGTTAGTGACTCTCTCTCTCTGTCTGTTATGGTGTTCAGTCACAGCTATTCAGGTAGTGACTCTCTCTCTCTCTGTCTGTTATGGTGTTCAGTCACAGCTATTCAGGTAGTGACTCTCTCTCTCTCTCTCTGTCTGTTATGGTGTTCAGTCACAGCTATTCAGGTAGTGACTCTCTCTCGCTCTCTGTCTGTTATGGTGTTCAGTCACAGCTATTCAGGTAGTGACTCTCTGTCTGTCTGTTATGGTGTTCAGTCACAGCTATTCAGGTAGTGACTCTCTCTCTCTCTCTGTCTGTTATGGTATTCAGTCACAGCTATTCAGTTAGTGACTCTCTCTCTCTCTCTCTGTCTGTTATGGTGTTCAGTCACAGCTATTCAGGTAGTGACTCTCTCTCTCTGTCTGTTATGGTGTTCAGTCACAGCTATTCAGGTAGTGACTCTCTCTCTCTCTGTCTGTTATGGTGTTCAGTCACAGCTATTCAGGTAGTGACTCTCTCTCTCTGTCTGTTATGGTGTTCAGTCACAGCTATTCAGGTAGTGACTCTCTCTCTCTCTGTCTGTTATTTCACAGAGCAACTGTTGGGTGGGCTGAAAGACAAGGAGACCATCGTGCGCTGGTCTGCTGCTAAGGGGTAAGTTGTCACATTGAATTAACAATGATAAACACTAAGCGCCTGTCTTTCAGAAGGCAGAATGATGGCTATAGGCAGGAGCACTGAGTTATATCTGTCATGTTGATGTAGTACAGAATAAATGTGGCACCCGAACAGACAAAACACCTAGAAACCCCCAAACTGCCTATAGGGAGGAGCACGCCCTCATGTTCATGAAGTACAGATGAATTACTCAGATAGGATCCAACATGTCTTCCCTCTTTTCAGTATTGGGAGGGTGACAGGGCGACTCCCCAGGGAGCTGGCTGACGAGGTGGTTGGATCTGTGTTGGACTGTTTCAGGTAACACCTGGTTCATTTGCAGCTCTGTCCTGTTATGTGATGCTATTTGTCTGTGCCACTGGGGGATCATCTTATCAGACAATATACACATATATGTTAAGGTAAACTCAGCAAAAAAAGAAACGTCCTCTCACTGTCAACTGCGTTTATTTTCAGTAAACTTAACGTGTGTAAGTATTTGTATAAACAAAACAAGACTCAACAACTGAGAGAGAACAAGTTCCACAGACATGAGACTAACAGAAATGGAATAATGTGTCCCTGAACAAAGGGGGGGTCAAAAGTAACAGTAACAGTATCTGGTGTGGCCACCAGCTGCATTAAGTACTGCAGTGCATCCCCTCCTCGTGGACTGCACCATATTGACCAGTTCTTGATGTGAGATGTTACCCCACACTTCCACCAAGGCACCTGCAAGTTCCCAGACATTTCTATGGGGAATGGCCCTAGCCCTCACCCTCCGATCCAACAGGTCCCAGACGTGCTCAACGGGATTGAGATCTGGGTTCTTCGCTGGCCATGGCAGAACACTGACATTCCTGTCTTGCAGGAAATCACGCACAGAACGAGCAGTATGGCTGGAGGGTCATGTCAGGATGAGCCTGCAGGGAGGGTACCACATGAGGGAGGAGGATGTATTCCCTGTAATGCACAGCGTTGAGATTGCCTGCAATGACAACAAGCTCAGTCCGATGATGCTGTGACACACTGCCCCAGACCATGACAGACCCTCCACCTCCAAATCGATCCCGCTCCAGAGTACAGGCCTCGGTGTAACGCTCATTCCTTCGATGATAAACGCAAATCCGACCATCACCCCTGGTGAGACAAAACCGCAACTCGTCAGTGAAGAGCACATTTTGCCAGTCCTGTCTGGTCCGGTGACCGTGGGTTTGTGCCCATAAGCAACGTTGTTGCCTGTGATGTCTGGTGAGGACCTGCCTTACAACAGGCCTACAAGTCCTCAGTCCTGCCTCTCTCAGCCTATTGTGGACAGTCTGAGCACTGATGGAGAGATTGTGCGTTCCTGGTCTAACTCGGGCAGTTGTTGTTGCCATCCTGTACCTGTCCCGCAGGTGTGATGTTCGGATGTACCGATCCTGTGCAGGTGTTGTTACACGTGGTCTGCCACTGCGAGGACGATCAGCTGTCCGTCCTGTCTCCCTGTCTTAGGCGTCTCACAGTACGAACATTGCCATTTTTTTCCCCTGGCCACATCTGCAGTCCTCATGCCTCCTTGCAGCATGCCTAAGGCACGTTCACGCAGATGAGCAGGGACCCTGGGCATCTTTCATTTGGTGTTTTTCAGAGTCAGTAGAAAGGCCTCTTTAGTGTCGTAAGTTTTCATAACTGTGACCTTAATTGCCTACCGTCTGTAAGCTGTTAGTGTTTTAACGACCGTTCCACAGGTGCATGTTCATCAATTGTTTATGGTTCATTGAACAAGCATGGGGAAACAGTGTTTAAACCCTTTACAATGAAGATCTGTAACGTTATTTCGATTTTTATGAATTATCTTTGAAAGACAGGGTCCTGAAAAAGGGACGTTTCTTTTTTTTTTGCTGAGTTTATTAAAACTCCCAAACAGTAATTCTGATTCCCGTGTAAAATAACCCTTTGAGTGATTTAAAACACGACCCATAATGTTTTTTTTGGGGGGGATATAATTTATAATCTCTTTTCCTCTCATGGCTAACATGAGCTGGCCTTGACTGACAGGTCTACCAGGAAGTTTATAAAGACGGGCTGAGTGGGCGGGGAGCTTTATATTCATGAGCTGGCCTTGACTGACAGGTCTACCAGGAAGTTTATAAAGACAGGCTGAGTGGGCGGGGAGCTTTATATTCATGAGCTGGCCTTGACTGACAGGTCTACCAGGAAGTTTATAAAGACGGGCTGAGTGGGCGGGGAGCTTTATATTCATGAGCTGGCCTTGACTGACAGGTCTACCAGGAAGTTTATAAAGACGGGCTGAGTGGGCGGGGAGCTTTATATTCATGAGCTGACCTTGACTGACAGGTCTACCAGGAAGTTTATAAAGACGGGCTGAGTGGGCGGGGAGCTTTATATTCATGAGCTGGCCTTGACTGACAGGTCTACCAGGAAGTTTATAAAGACGGGCTGAGTGGGCGGGGAGCTTTATATTCATGAGCTGGCCTTGACTGACAGGTCTACCAGGAAGTTTATAAAGACAGGCTGAGTGGGCGGGGAGCTTTATATTCATGAGCTGGCCTTGACTGACAGGTCTACCAGGAAGTTTATAAAGACGGGCTGAGTGGGCGGGGAGCTTTATATTCATGAGCTGGCCTTGACTGACAGGTCTACCAGGAAGTTTATAAAGACGGGCTGAGTGGGCGGGGAGCTTATATTCATGAGCTGGCCTTGACTGACAGGTCTACCAGGAAGTTTATAAAGACGGGCTGAGTGGGCGGGGAGCTTTATATTCATGAGCTGGCCTTGACTGACAGGTCTACCAGGAAGTTTATAAAGACGGGCTGAGTGGGCGGGGAGCTTATATTCATGAGCTGACCTTGACTGACAGGTCTACCAGGAAGTTTATAAAGACAGGCTGAGTGGGCGGGAAGCTTTATATTCATGAGCTGACCTTGACTGACAGGTCTACCAGGAAGTTTATAAAGACAGGCTGAGTGGGCGGGGAGCTTTATATTCATGAGCTGGCCTTGACTGACAGGTCTACCAGGAAGTTTATAAAGACGGGCTGAGTGGGCGGGGAGCTTTATATTCATGAGCTGACCTTGACTGACAGGTCTACCAGGAAGTTTATAAAGACAGGCTGAGTGGGCGGGGAGCTTTATATTCATGAGCTGGCCTTGACTGACAGGTCTACCAGGAAGTTTATAAAGACAGGCTGAGTGGGCGGGGAGCTTTATATTCATGAGCTGGCCTTGACTGACAGGTCTACCAGGAAGTTTATAAAGACAGGCTGAGTGGGCGGGGAGCTTTATATTCATGAGCTGGCCTTGACTGACAGGTCTACCAGGAAGTTTATAAAGACGGGCTGAGTGGGCGGGGAGCTTTATATTCATGAGCTGGCCTTGACTGACAGGTCTACCAGGAAGTTTATAAAGACAGGCTGAGTGGGCGGGGAGCTTTATATTCATGAGCTGGCCTTGACTGACAGGTCTACCAGGAAGTTTATAAAGACGGGCTGAGTGGGCGGGGAGCTTTATATTCATGAGCTGGCCTTGACTGACAGGTCTTTGAAACTTGGATGCAGTGTTGCTGTAGAATCATCTCAAGCTAATTTGGTGAAACACACAAACATAAAACAATAAATCACGCTGTAATTTTAGAAATACCGACAGTTCATTTGTTCGTTAGACATGGTGGGATCTTTTTCTGTCGGTGAAATTTAAATATGTGGGAAACTGCGGTGGAAACACATTTTTATACGCAAATATTGATATAAAAACATATTGAAGGAAACTTGTAGTCACATGATGATATGGTGTGTGGTCCTCCCACTACCACTCAGGTAACATGCAGGTTATTGTGGTCCTCCCACTACCACTCAGGTAACATGCAGGTTATTGTGGTCCTCCCACTACCACTCAGGTAACATGCAGGTTATTGTGGTCCTCCCACTACCACTCAGGTAACATGCAGGTTATTGTGGTCCTCCCACTACCACTCAGGTAACATGCAGGTTATTGTGGTCCTCCCACTACCACTCAGGTAACATGCAGGTTATTGTGGTCCTCCCACTACCACTCAGGTAACATGCAGGTTATTGTGGTCCTCCCACTACCACTCAGGTAACATGCAGGTTATTGTGGTCCTCCCACTACCACTCAGGTAACATGCAGGTTATTGTGGTCCTCCCACTACCACTCAGGTAACATGCAGGTTATTGTGGTCCTCCCACTACCACTCAGGTAACATGCAGGTTATTGCGGTCCTCCCACTACCACTCAGGTAACATGCAGGTTATTGCGGTCCTCCCACTACCACTCAGGTAACATGCAGGTTATTGTGGTCCTCCCACTACCACTCAGGTAACATGCAGGTTATTGTGGTCCTCCCACTACCACTCAGGTAACATGCAGGTTATTGTGGTCCTCCCACTACCACTCAGGTAACATGCAGGTTATTGTGGTCCTCCCACTACCACTCAGGTAACATGCAGGTTATTGTGGTCCTCCCACTACCACTCAGGTAACATGCAGGTTATTGTGGTCCTCCCACTACCACTCAGGTAACATGCAGGTTATTGTGGTCCTCCCACTACCACTCAGGTAACATGCAGGTTATTGCGGTCCTCCCACTACCACTCAGGTAACATGCAGGTTATTGTGGTCCTCCCACTACCACTCAGGTAACATGCAGGTTATTGTAGTCCTCCCACTACCACTCAGGTAACATGCAGGTTATTGTGGTCCTCCCACTACCACTCAGGTAACATGCAGGTTATTGTGGTCCTCCCACTACCACTCAGGTAACATGCAGGTTATTGTGGTCCTCCCACTACCACTCAGGTAACATGCAGGTTATTGTTGTCCTCCCACTACCACTCAGGTAACATGCAGGTTATTGTGGTCCTCCCACTACCACTCAGGTAACATGCAGGTTATTGTGGTCCTCCCACTACCACTCAGGTAACATGCAGGTTATTGTTGTCCTCCCACTACCACTCAGGTAACATGCAGGTTATTGTTGTCCTCCCACTACCACTCAGGTAACATGCAGGTTATTGTTGTCCTCCCACTACCACTCAGGTAACATGCAGGTTATTGTTGTCCTCCCACTACCACTCAGGTAACATGCAGGTTATTGTGGTCCTCCCACTACCACTCAGGTAACATGCAGGTTATTGTTGTCCTCCCACTACCACTCAGGTAACATGCAGGTTATTGTGGTCCTCCCACTACCACTCAGGTAACATGCAGGTTATTGTTGTCCTCCCACTACCACTCAGGTAACATGCAGGTTATTACAGATTAAAGTAGTGATGATGAACTTTACAGGGAGGTGAAAGTGCACAGTGATGAGCTTGATGCTCCTTTACCAATAAACATTGCCCGTCTGATTCTGGTGACGTGGTGATCGATGTTTGGCTGCCATTTGTCAAATTTAAAATATTCGCTTCTATCCATAATAATTTCTTGTAGACCAGCCTACCTGCATTGTATGTGTCAGCTGTTGTCTCGAGGTCAGGTGACCAGACACAACTATCAGTAGAGGTGAAGAAACCATGGAAACACTATCAACTTTTAAATTTTTATTCGGTTCATGACAACTTCAGCGTAAAAGTCCATTTTGAGTGCACTATGTCATCACACACTGATTTTTATCAGCAACAGGACCTTTTTGGTGGTAAAATACTACTGGTGGGAGAATACTACTGGTGGGAGAATACTACTGGTGGGAAAAAGCACGTTTTCTTCATGCAGATTCTAGAATATTCACATGAAAATCCGTTGCCAATTGATGGAATCCTAGCTGGTGATGTAACAAATAAAGATGATACATCTCCCGTTTGGCAAGTCTCTTGTGATGCGGTTCACAGCAACACTGACAGGATGTGTTGACATGACAACTGCGTTGGAGTTCTGAATGACCCTTCTAATTCTATTTGCTGACATCCTACAGTCACATTTTGGCACCAGCAGAGTAGCTGCCTCGTTATATAAGTCACGCCCCTCTGCAAACACACCTCCTCCCGTGTTGGTTACGAGGTGTAACTTATGACGATTAGGTGAGAGAATATCATGTTGCCGTTGGTGTATTAAAATGAGAGTTGGGATAATGTCCCCCTACCGCCTTAATACCCCCCCCCCAAGTGTTTGACATGGGGGGGGGGGGGACCAGTCACTTTATTAATGTAGAAAAAACAGTCATGTTTCATACTTTGGTCGACACACTTTGACCTGGTTTCATCCAAACATCATTCAATTTGATGAAAACATGATTTTTAACTGTTCATGACCGTTTTTAAGGGAGTTTTTGCGGAGCTCAGGTCAGTTTTGCGGATGTGAAATGTCATCCTTGGTGTGTGTGTGTTCTCGTTCTAGTTTCCAGGAGACAGACAACGCGTGGCATGGAGGCTGCTTGGCCCTGGCAGAGCTGGGGAGAAGAGGCCTGCTGGTGCCCTCTCGTCTCCCGGACGGTACGTAACAAAACCCTGCACACACAGCTAGCTAGAGCGGCGTGCGGGAGCTTCTTGTATTTCAACTACGGCACAACATGTCGTCTGTACCTGCAAAGCAACCCCCCCCCCCTTCCCATAAACCCTCAGTCACAACAGCCATGCAGAACAACAACCCCACTTCCCATAAACCCTCAGTCACAACAGCCATACAGAACAACAACCCCCCTTCCCATAAACCCTTAGTCACAACAGCCATACAGAACAACAACCCCCCTTCCCATAAACCCTCACAGTCACAACAGCCATACAGAACAACAACCCCCCTCCCCTTCCCATAAACCCTCAGTCACAACAGCCATACAGAACAACAACCCTCCTTCCCATAAACCCTCAGTCACAACAGCCATACAGAACAACAACCCCCTGGGATAAACATGAACAGATTTTATTTTGGTAATGCTTTTTAGAAACGTATTAAATATATACAACTTATCTCACCACCATACACCTTGCAGTATACAACATTATTATAGTCACTTAAATAGTTCCACCCTTGTTCTATACAGCGTTCTGTGATCAGATGTGAAGGGTTAACATTTTACATGAAAGGCTATTTGGGTCAAGTCAGTGCAGGTGAGGAGGGTTTTCTGATAAGAGGTTTTCCCCGTAGCCTACCGGAGACACCATCACATGTTGGTTTTAAAACACCAGTCTTGCTTTTAGTGCTTGGTAAACATTTGATCGTCCTATAGACAGACAGGGGCGTGTCCGCGGAGGTTCAACTGTACAGCTCCACTTCCCTCCTTTACATCCTGGTCCTAGACTAGAGCCACTGTGGACTTCCTGTTGTCTGTTGGATGGGTATTGGTTCAACTGTCACTTGGTGTTCAGCAGCAGAGAGGTCTCCTCCTCAGTGCTCTCCCTCCTCCTGTCTCCTTCACCACCCTCTTAGTCTGTCTCTGTTTGTGAGGGGCTGTAAGCCTGGTGTTTTTCCTGGCTGGGAGCTGGCTCTCTCCCCTGGCAGCTCGCTTCACCCCCCTAACTTTGGTACTAGACTGGTCAGTCTGGCCCTTGGCTGTGTGTTCCTGTTTGACCTCCTTGGAGAGGTCTGTGGTTGTGTGTTTCACCTCTCTGGGGAGGGCTGTGGTTGTGTGTTTCACCTCTCTGGCGAGGGCTGTGGTTGTGTGTTTCACCTCTCTGGTGAGGGCTGTGGTTGTGTGTTTCACCTCTCTGGTGAGGGCTGTGGTTGTTGGGGGACAGGGGCAGCCTGTTGGGCGTACTGACGGGCTGTCTGCTGCCATAGAGCTGAGGCTGGAGGAAGAGGAGGAGCTAGCCAGCTGGCAGAGAGCCAGGGCTGCAGTCTGTCTCTGTTGGTCACTGGGCTCCTTGTCTGTTTGGGTGGGAGCTGGGCTGGAGCCCTGTTGACTGAGATCCACTGCGATTAAGGTGGCCATTTTGGAGCAATGGTCTGGGTTGCCTGGTTGGACCCTAACAAACTCCCTCCCTGAGGCGGCCATTTTGGAGCAGTGATCTGGACTGCCTGGTGTGGCCCTAAGGCTCAGGTTCAGTGGCAGGTCCTCCTCCGGGTGCCCTGTTTCAGGACAGCTCCCCCTGCTGGTGAAGAGGTCTGACTCCTGGTCCTTTTTGGAGAGGTTCAGGGGCATCAAATCTTTCTCAGTGTCTTCATCATCATCATCACCATCTCGTTCAGATGAGGAGTCGTTGCTTTCGTCAGAGGTGGAGTGCTCTGCGCGGTTGGCTGCCGACCTGAATGAGGAAGAAAGACAAATAATATGCATAAGATTAGACATCCACTGATACATCTGTATAGACTAGTTAGATTAGATATCCACTGATACATCTGTATAGACTAGTTAGATTAGACATCCACTGATACATCTGTATAGACTAGTTAGATTAGATTAGATATCCACTGATACATCTGTATAGACTAGTTAGATTAGACATCCACTGATACATCTGTATAGACTAGTTAGATTAGACATCCACTGATACATCTGTATAGACTAGTTAGATTAGATATCCACTGATACATCTGTATAGACTAGTTAGATTAGATATCCACTGATACATCTGTATAGACTAGTTAGATTAGATTAGATATCCACTGATACATCTGTATAGACTAGTTAGATTAGATTACCACTGATACATCTGTATAGACTAGTTAGATTAGATTAGATATCCACTGATACATCTGTATAGACTAGTTAGATTAGATATCCACTGATACATCTGTATAGACTAGTTAGCTTAGACATCCACTGATACATCTGTATAGACTAGTTAGCTTAGACATCCACTGATACATCTGTATAGACTAGTTAGATTAGATATCCACTGATACATCTGTATAGACTAGTTAGATTAGACATCCACTGATACATGGGGGCGGCAGGGTAGCCTAGTGGTAGCCTAGTGGTTAGAGTGTTGGACTAGTAACCGGAAGGTTGTGAGTTCAAACCCCCGAGCTGACAAGGTACAAATCTGTCGTTCTGCCCCTGAACAGGCAGTTAACCCACTGTTCCCAGGCCGTCATTGAAAATAAGAATTTGTTCTTAACTGACTTGCCTGGTTAAATAAAGGTAAAATAAAAATAAATAAAATACATCTGTATAGACTAGTTAGATTAGATTAGATATCCACTGATACATCTGTATAGACTAGTTAGATTAGATATCCACTGATACATCTGTATAGACTAGTTAGATTAGATTAGATATCCACTGATACATCTGTATAGACTAGTTAGATTAGACATCCACTGATACATCTGTATAGACTAGTTAGATTAGATTAGATATCCACTGATACATCTGTATAGACTAGTTAGATTAGATATCCACTGATACATCTGTATAGACTAGTTAGATTAGATATCCACTGATACATCTGTATAGACTAGTTAGATTAGACATCCACTGATACATCTGTATAGACTAGTTAGATTAGACATCCACTGATACATCTGTATAGACTAGTTAGATTAGATATCCACTGATACATCTGTATAGACTAGTTAGATTAGATTAGACATCCACTGATACATCTGTATAGACTAGTTAGATTAGATATCCACTGATACATCTGTATAGACTAGTTAGATTAGATTAGCACTGATACATCTGTATAGACTAGTTAGATTAGATTAGCACTGATACATCTGTATAGACTAGTTAGATTAGATATCCACTGATACATCTGTATAGACTAGTTAGATTAGATATCCACTGATACATCTGTATAGACTAGTTAGATTAGACATCCACTGATACATCTGTATAGACTAGTTAGATTAGATTAGACATCCACTGATACATCTGTATAGACTAGTTAGATTAGATATCCACTGATACATCTGTATAGACTAGTTAGATTAGATATCCACTGATACATCTGTATAGACTAGTTAGATTAGATATCCACTGATACATCTGTATAGACTAGTTAGATTAGATATCCACTGATACATCTGTATAGACTAGTTAGATTAGATATCCACTGATACATCTGTATAGACTAGTTAGATTAGATATCCACTGATACATCTGTATAGACTAGTTAGATTAGATATCCACTGATACATCTGTATAGACTAGTTAGATTAGACATCCACTGATACATCTGTATAGACTAGTTAGATTAGATATCCACTGATACATCTGTATAGACTAGTTAGATTAGATATCCACTGATACATCTGTATAGACTAGTTAGATTAGATATCCACTGATACATCTGTATAGACTAGTTAGATTAGATATCCACTGATACATCTGTATAGACTAGTTAGATTAGACATCCACTGATACATCTGTATAGACTAGTTAGATTAGATATCCACTGATACATCTGTATAGACTAGTTAGATTAGACATCCACTGATACATCTGTATAGACTAGTTAGATTAGATATCCACTGATACATCTGTATAGACTAGTTAGATTAGATTAGACATCCACTGATACATCTGTATAGACTAGTTAGATTAGTCATCCACTGATACATCTGTATAGACTAGTTAGATTAGATATCCACTGATACATCTGTATAGACTAGTTAGATTAGATTAGCACTGATACATCTGTATAGACTAGTTAGATTAGATTAGCACTGATACATCTGTATAGACTAGTTAGATTAGATTACCACTGATACATCTGTATAGACTAGTTAGATTAGATTAGATATCCACTGATACATCTGTATAGACTAGTTAGATTAGATATCCACTGATACATCTGTATAGACTAGTTAGATTAGATATCCACTGATACATCTGTATAGACTAGTTAGATTAGATATCCACTGATACATCTGTATAGACTAGTTAGATTAGATTAGATATCCACTGATACACCTGTATAGACTAGTTAGATTAGATTAGATATCCACTGATACATCTGTATAGACTAGTTAGATTAGATATCCACTGATACATCTGTATAGACTAGTTAGATTAGATATCCACTGATACATCTGTATAGACTAGTTAGATTAGATATCCACTGATACATCTGTATAGACTAGTTAGATTAGACATCCACTGATACATCTGTATAGACTAGTTAGATTAGATTAGATATCCACTGATACATCTGTATAGACTAGTTAGAGCTGCAGCTGTTTTGACTGGTAAAGAGCTGTGTGAGGAGAGTGCATGTTGTTGTATCATCACTTACCCTCTTTCCATGTGCGTCATCAAGCTCTGTGGTGCGTCCTCTTTGCTCGGCTCTACTCTGATTGGCTGAGAGGCTGGCTCTGGTCCTCCTGATTGGTTGACAGGCTGTAGTTCCCCCAGGACGGTACATCTGGAACCCTCCGTAGTGTCTCTCTGGGTGAAGGGGTGTGGAGGGCTGGGTCTGTCAGGGGAGCCCAAGGCAGAACACCCCTCCATGGGGCTCAGTCTGGTGGGCTTGTCACTGCTCTGCTCCACCTGGCTGGTCCCTTCCTCCGTGGGTCTGCTGTGGGGTTCACCATGGAGCCTGGGGTGGAGGTAAAAGTCATAGTCCCTAGGTCCCAGGCCGGGGCCTGGTCTTGGGTCGTACACATCCAGAGGAAAGTACCTGGAGCCTGGGAGAGGGATGGGGTGTGGGTGGTGGTGGTCCGCGGGTCGGTACAGGCCATAGGGCAGGGGGAGACCGTATCTGTATGGGTATGGAGGGATGAGAGATGGGTGGGAGTGGTCTGGGTTCATGGGTATCACAGGTCTTTGTGGGGTCTCCAGGAAGCTAGGCCGGTAGGTCTGGGAGTTTGGCCCAGAAAGGTGATGCGTCCCTGGGATGAAGTAGGGCTGGTAGAGGGGGTGGAGAGCCGGGTGGCGATCAGGAAACAGGTAGGGAGGGTACTCAGGTATTATGTGAGGTGGGAGGGGCTTCAGCGGCATGGAGGCTGCTGCCATTGGGCCCCAGGCGAAGGTGGGGTTATGGAATGATGGCATGGGCGGAGTCAGAGACGGCTCCCCTGATTGGTTGTGGGACGACTTTAGCGCGACCTCTGGGTTCTCCCGATTGGGTGTGACTTGGGAGAAGGCTGACGGGCGTGGCAAATCCTTGGCCTTGACTTCCTTTGTGTCTGATTTGATCTGAATGTCTTTCCTGACTGGACTCCTACACGCCTCCTCTCTCTCCTCCTTCTCCTCCTCTCTCTCCTCCTCCTTCTCATCCTCTCTCTCCTTCTCCTCCTCTCTCTCCTCCTTCTCTTCTCTCCTGTTCTCCACTCCTCCTCTGTGACCCTCAGGGGTCATGAGCCGCTCCACAGGAAGTGGCCCTGATTTGTCCTTCAGGGTTAAAGATGCCAGTTTGTGGTTGGCAGGGCCAGGGGTCTTGGTTTGCCTCCCTGCGTGGCCTCCTTTCTGAGACACCAGTGATATAGAATTCATACAGAGGTTGTACTTCATGTGGTTGAACAGGTGAGACTTCTCGTTGCAGGTGAACGGGCACTGGAAACACTGGTACTTGTAGGGCTTGCCCGGGGGCCGTGGGATGTAGTGAGGCCTCTTGGGCTTGCGCTCCTGAACGCTGAGCATTTTGGATCTGGTGTGTGTGTGTGTGTAGTTTCACTGCACAGACAAGAGGAAGAGGTAACAGATTGATGGATTAGTTGCGCTGAACATTGACGTACATTTTTACATGCATTTCTTCACATTATGTACAATGACACGTGTTTTAACACTGAGTTTCTTTACATCGTTAATGATCTTTAAGGAAATGTCAGGGTAGATGGGTGTTTTAGGACCTTTTCGTTAATGATCTTTAAGGAAATGTCAGGGTAGATGGGTGTTTTAGGACCTTTTCGTTAATGATCTTTAAGGAAATGTCAGGGTAGATGGGTGTTTTAGGACCTTTTCATTAATGATCTTTAAGGAAATGTCAGGGTAGATGGGTGTTTTAGGACCTTTTCGTTAATGATCTTTAAGGAAATGTCAGGGTAGATGGGTGTTTTAGGACCTTTTCATTCATGATCTTTAAGGAAATGTCAGGGTAGATGGGTGTTTTAGGACCTTTTCGTTAATGATCTTTAAGGAAATGTCAGGGTAGATGGGTGTTTTAGGACCTTTTCGTTAATGATCTTTAAGGAAATGTCAGGGTAGATGGGTGTTTTAGGACCTTTTCGTTAATGATCTTTAAGGAAATGTCAGGGTAGATGGGTGTTTTAGGACCTTTTCGTTAATGATCTTTAAGGAAATGTCAGGGTAGATGGGTGTTTTAGGACCTTTTCGTTAATGATCTTTAAGGAAATGTCAGGGTAGATGGGTGTTTTAGGACCTTGTCATTAATGATCTTTAAGGAAATGTCAGGGTAGATGGGTGTTTTAGGACCTTTTCATTAATGATCTTTAAGGAAATGTCAGGGTAGATGGATGTTTTAGGACCTTTTCATTAAAGCGCTTTAAGGAAATGTCAGGGTAGATGGGTGTTTTAGGACCTTTTCGTTAATGATCTTTAAGGAAATGTCAGGGTAGATGGGTGTTTTAGGACCTTTTCATTAAAGCGCTTTAAGGAAATGTCAGGGTAGATGGGTGTTTTAGGACCTTTTCATTAAAGCGCTTTAAGGAAATGTCAGGGTAGATGGGTGTTTTAGGACCTTTTCGTTAATGATCTTTAAGGAAATGTCAGGGTAGATGGGTGTTTTAGGACCTTGTCATTAATGATCTTTAAGGAAATGTCAGGGTAGATGGGTGTTTTAGGACCTTTTCATTAAAGCGCTTTAAGGAAATGTCAGGGTAGATGGGTGTTTTAGGACCTTTTCATTAAAGCGCTTTAAGGAAATGTCAGGGTAGATGGGTGTTTTAGGACCTTTTCGTTAATGATCTTTAAGGAAATGTCAGGGTAGATGGGTGTTTTAGGACCTTGTCATTAATGATCTTTAAGGAAATGTCAGGGTAGATGGATGTTTTAGGACCTTTTCATTAAAGCGCTTTAAGGAAATGTCAGGGTAGATGGTGTTTTAGGACCTTTTCGTTAATGATCTTTAAGGAACTGTCAGGGTAGATGGGTGTTTTAGGACCTTTTCGTTAATGATCTTTAAGGAAATGTCAGGGTAGATGGGTGTTTTAGGGCCTTGTCATTAATGATCTTTAAGGAAATGTCAGGGTAGATGGGTGTTTTAGGACCTTTTCATTAATGATCTTTAAGGAAATGTCAGGGTAGATGGATGTTTTAGGACCTTGTCATTAATGATCTTTAAGGAAATGTCAGGGTAGATGGGTGTTTTAGGACCTTTTCATTAATGATCTTTAAGGAAATGTCAGGGTAGATGGATGTTTTAGGACCTTTTCATTAAAGCGCTTTAAGGAAATGTCAGGGTAGATGGGTGTTTTAGGACCTTTTCGTTAATGATCTTTAAGGAACTGTCAGGGTAGATGGGTGTTTTAGGACCTTTTCGTTAATGATCTTTAAGGAAATGTCAGGGTAGATGGGTGTTTTAGGACCTTGTCATTAATGATCTTTAAGGAAATGTCAGGGTAGATGGGTGTTTTAGGACCTTTTCATTAATGATCTTTAAGGAAATGTCAGGGTAGATGGATGTTTTAGGACCTTTTCATTAAAGCGCTTTAAGGAAATGTCAGGGTAGATGGGTGTTTTTAGGACCTTTTCGTTAATGATCTTTAAGGAAATGTCAGGGTAGATGGGTGTTTTAGGACCTTTTCATTAAAGCGCTTTAAGGAAATGTCAGGGTAGATGGGTGTTTTAGGACCTTTTCATTAAAGCGCTTTAAGGAAATGTCAGGGTAGATGGGTGTTTTAGGACCTTTTCGTTAATGATCTTTAAGGAAATGTCAGGGTAGATGGGTGTTTTAGGACCTTTTCATTCATGATCTTTAAGGAACTGTCAGGGTAGATGGGTGTTTTAGGACCTTGTCATTAATGATCTTTAAGGAACTGTCAGGGTAGATGGATGTTTTAGGACCTTTTCATTCATGATCTTTAAGGAAATGTCAGGGTAGATGGGTGTTTTAGGACCTTTTCATTCATGATCTTTAAGGAAATGTCAGGGTAGATGGGTGTTTTAGGACCTTTTCATTAATGATCTTTAAGGAAATGTCAGGGTAGATGGGTGTTTTAGGACCTTTTCGTTAATGATCTTTAAGGAAATGTCAGGGTAGATGGGTGTTTTAGGACCTTTTCATTCATGATCTTTAAGGAAATGTCAGGGTAGATGGGTGTTTTAGGACCTTTTCATTAATGATCTTTAAGGAAATGTCAGGGTAGATGGGTGTTTTAGGACCTTTTCGTTAATGATCCTTTTTGTTGGAGGTTTTGTGTTAACAGCACATTCTCTCCCAGCGTTTTACTGAGTAGGATTAACACGGCTACTAGTCCAGTTCAACTGGTTCAGCTAGAGGAGGAGAGTAGTTAGACTAGTTTACACTGACCTCTCCTCTCTGTCTGTCTTTATCTGCTCAGGCCAAAGAAAGAAGACCCCTCCCTAAGGACACTGCACCCTCAGGGCATATAGTCCAGTCCACACGTATACATACACACATGGATCAAGCCAAGCGTCCTAGTATGTAAATGAGGAGTGTTAACTGAGTCAAACTGGTGCCACATGGACAGGTGTGTGTGTGTGTGTGCGTGCGTGCGTGCGTGCGTGCGCGAGTGAGTACAGGCCCTCAGGATAACCTATTCTACTAACAGTTGCTCTGTATGTTTGGAACAAGGAACAACTATCCAGCTTTCACAGTATGTAAACCACCTGCATGTTATTTTTGCATAGTCCATCACTGTCATGGGTGGCTGGTTATGTCTCTCTACATAGACCATCACTGTCATGGGTGGCTGGTTATGTCTCTCTACATAGACCATCACTGTCATGGGTGGCTGGTTATGTCTCTCTACATAGTCCATCACTGTCATGGGTGGCTGGTTATGTCTCTCTACATAGTCCATCACTGTCATGGGTGGCTGGTTATGTCTCTCTACATAGACCATCACTGTCATGGGTGGCTGGTTATGTCTCTCTACATAGACCATCACTGTCATGGGTGGCTGGTTATGTCTCTCTACATAGTCCATCACTGTCATGGGTGGCTGGTTATGTCTCTCTACATAGACCATCACTGTCATGGGTGGCTGGTTATGTCTCTCTACATAGTCCATCACTGTCATGGGTGGCTGGTTATGTCTCTCTACATAGACCATCACTGTCATGGGTGGCTGGTTATGTCTCTCTACATAGACCATCACTGTCATGGGTGGCTGGTTATGTCTCTCTACATAGACCATCACTGTCATGGGTGGTTGGTTATGTCTCTCTTCATAGACCATCACTGTCATGGGTGGCTGGTTATGTCTCTCTACATAGACCATCACTGTCATGGGTGGTTGGTTATGTCTCTCTACATAGACCATCACTGTCATGGGTAGCTGGTTATGTCTCTCTACATAGACCATCACTGTCATGGGTGGCTGGTTATGTCTCTACATAGACCATCACTGTCATGGGTAGCTGGTTATGTCTCTCTACATAGACCATCACTGTCATGGGTGGTTGGTTATGTCTCTCTTCATAGACCATCACTGTCATGGGTAGCTGGTTATGTCTCTACATAGACCATCACTGTCATGGGTAGCTGGTTATGTCTCTCTACATAGACCATCACTGTCATGGGTGGCTGGTTATGTCTCTACATAGACCATCACTGTCATGGGTGGCTGGTTATGTCTCTCTACATAGACCATCACTGTCATGGGTAGCTGGTTATGTCTCTCTACATAGACCATCACTGTCATGGGTGGCTGGTTATGTCTCTCTACATAGACCATCACTGTCATGGGTGGCTGGTTATGTCTCTCTACATAGACCATCACTGTCATGGGTGGCTGGTTATGTCTCTCTACATAGACCATCACTGTCATGGGTGGCTGGTTATGTCTCTACATAGACCATCACTGTCATGGGTAGCTGGTTATGTCTCTACATAGACCATCACTGTCATGGGTGGCTGATTATGTCTCTACATAGACCATCACTGTCATGGGTGGCTGGTTATGTCTCTACATAGACCATCACTGTCATGGGTGGCTGGTTATGTCTCTACATAGACCATCACTGTCATGGGTAGCTGGTTATGTCTCTCTACATAGACCATCACTGTCATGGGTGGCTGGTTATGTCTCTACATAGACCATCACTGTCATGGGTGGCTGGTTATGTCTCTACATAGACCATCACTGTCATGGGTGGCTGGTTATGTCTCTACATAGGTAGACCCCATCACGCCTAGACTCATGTCCTATAGTAGGTATGGATGGTTGTGTGTCTCTCTCTCCTGTATATCTATCTATCCTGTATCTGTCTAGGTAGGCAGGAGAGTCGATGGACTAGGCATCATGTAGGCAGGAGAGTCGCTGGACTAGGCATCATGTAGGCAGGAGAGTCGCTGGACTAGGCATCATGTAGGCGGGAGAGTCGCTAGACTAGGCATCATGTAGGCAGGAGAGTCGCTAGACTAGGCATCATGTAGGCAGGAGAGTCGCTAGACTAGGCATCATGTAGGCAGGAGAGTCGCTAGACTAGGCATCATGTAGGCAGGAGAGTCGCTGGACTAGGCATCATGTAGGCAGGAGAGTTGCTAGACTAGGCATCATGTAGTCAGGTAAGCAGAGCAGGAGATCAGTAGGCATCATCCAGGCAGGTAAGCAGAGCAGGAGATCAGTAGGCATCATCCAGGCAGGTAGGCAGAGCAGGAGATCAGTAGGCATCATCCAGGCAGGTAGGCAGAGCAGGAGATCAGTTGGCATCATCCAGGCAGGAAGGCAGAGCAGGAGATCAGTAGGTAGACCAGGAGATCAGTAGGCATCATCCAGGCAGGTAGGCAGAGCAGGAGATCAGTAGGCAGAGCAGGAGATCAGTTGGCATCATCCAGGCAGGTAGGCAGAGCAGGAGATCAGTAGGTAGACCTCACCCTGCCTAGTAGACCTGGAGGGCATGTAGCGACACGCTTCTCTCTTTCTCTCTCTCTGTCTCTCTCTCCCTCACTAAACTGCCTGCCTGAAGGCGTGGGAACCGAAAGGCACCTGTTTCCCATGACTACACCTGTGCTGCAGCGGGATGCAGTGATACGTGGCTCTGGGCATACGGGCACGGCACTACTACAGCGGGCTAGTCAGCTAGGCTCAGACACATCTCCTTATCTGATGAGCTCATCACACCACATCAACCTTGTAGAGAGAGTGTGACTGGCCTTCTGACAGCATGGGCCTCCCGGAGAGACTGTTACTCAGGAGTCAGGGACTTACTTACAGGGAAAAACTGTGTGTGTGTGTGTGTGTGTGTGTGTGTGTGTGTGTGTGTGTGGTAAACTGACACAGCAACGGCGAACGACAACTAGGATGCAGCAGAAAACGGGCGTTCATACACATCTAAATAGGAACTGGTATTCAAATGAGAACCGTGTCAGTTTAACGAGTTTATAACAAATCAGATGTTTTCCTTTCAGAAAGAGCTGTCACCTAAGGCCCTGTCTTCAGGTTAGGATATACACACACACACACACACACACGGTTCAGGGCTCCGCCTAAAGAGAGTGAACCGTTCCGTCACACACTGTCGCAAGAAGTCGTCTCTCAGGTTCCTGCTCAGGTGTGGTGCAGAACGGAACGCCACTCCCTTCTCAAGAAGAGAAATCGGTTGCAAAACCTTGTTGGTTGTAATATCTTGCTATCATTACCTGGAACGGAGCCACCACTCCGTCTACCAGACACAAAGACCCTCACAGGAACAGAGCCAACACTCCGTCTACCAGACAAAAAGACCCTCACAGGACCAGAGCCACCACTCCGTCTACCAGACACAAAGACCCTCACAGGACCAGAGCCACCACTCCGTCTACCAGACACAAAGACCCTCACAGGAACAGAGCCAACACTCCGTCTACCAGACACAAAGACCCTCACAGGACCAGAGCCACCACTCCGTCTACCAGACACAAAGACCCTCACAGGACCAGAGCCACCACTCCGTCTACCAGACACAAAGACCCTCACAGGACCAGAGCCACCACTCCGTCTACCAGACACAAAGACCCTCACAGGACCAGAGCCACCACTCCGTCTACCAGACACAAAGACCCTCACAGGACCAGAGCCACCACTCAGTCTACCAGACACAAAGCCCCTCACAGGAACAGAGCCACCACTCCGTCTACCAGACACAAAGCCCCTCACAGGAACAGAGCCACCACTCCGTCTACCAGACACAAAGACCCTCACAGGAACAGAGCCAACACTCCGTCTACCAGACACAAAGACCCTCACAGGAACAGAGCCACCACTCCGTCTACCAGACACAAAGACCCTCACAGGAACAGAGCCAACACTCCGTCTACCAGACACAAAGCCCCTCACAGAAACAAGTCTGTTTTCTTATGTTTTCCCAACTCAAACCCTCTCCTCCGTATCTAACCAGGTGTTCTTAGTAAACACCTGGTTAATCTAACCAACAACATGTTGTGATCAGTACCATCTTATGGTTTCCCAACTCAAACCCTCTCCTCCGTATCTAACCAGGTGTTCTTAGTAAACACCTGGTTAATCTAACCAACAACATGTTGTGATCAGTACCATCTTATGGTTTCCCAACTCAAACCCTCTCCTCCGTATCTAACCAGGTGTTCTTAGTAAACACCTGGTTTATCTAACCAACAACATGTTGTGATCAGTACCATGTGCTGTGATCCACTTCCTCTGTCTCAGACATAACAAGCCAGTGTTGACTGTTGAGGTCAGGTGTGTTTGTGGGTCTGTCCGTCAGTACCATGCAGGCAGTAGGTTATGAGAACACACAGGTAACAGGTGTCCTAACAGGTGCACAGTCTCACCTCGCCCTAAAATACACCTGTAGACTCCGCTTCACATGTAAACCCCCCCACACACTGAACCACAGACCGGTTACAAGCTACCATTCAGCTGGATATGCAGAAAATAAATAATGGCTTGTCATGATGGCGTTCACCAACTGCCGTTTCTCTTGAGCGGTTAAACCCGTGCTAGTTAGGTAGTGAGAAAGCAGTCTTACCTGCTCTGTTTGTGAGGACGCCCGTTCCAGAGTGTGGGAGCATCGGCCAGTGGCTCTGCGACCGTGTCTCCAGTAGTGTCCCAAGTGTGTGTGTGTGCTCTGCTGCCTGGTCTGTGGTGAGTGTTGATCTGACTTCCTGTCTGTGAGGTCTTACCTGTCCTGTTACCTTGGACTAGTTTACCTAAGGGGGCGGAGCCTACTTTATCCCAACAGTAGCAGTAGGGCCCTGAGTGGGCGTGGTCTCCAGCAGCAGTAGAGCCCTGAGGGGGCGTGGCCTCCAACAGAAACAGTCGGGCCCTCAGGCAACATCCATCCTAGCTGAATATTAGTCAGGCCCCGAGACACCATTTACATGATGGGAGAAAACAAGCTATCTGTCTCTGTCTGTCTCTCTCCCTGTCTCTCTCCCTCCCTGTCTCTCTCCCTCCCTGTCTCTCTCTCTCCCTCCCTGTCTCTCTCTCTCCCTCCCTCCCTGTCTCTCTCCCTCCCTGTCTCTCTCCCTCCCTGTCTCTCTCTCTCCCTCCCTGTCTCTCTCTCTCCCTCCCTGTCTCTCTCTCTCCCTCCCCGTCTCTCTCTCTCCCTCCCTGTCTCTCTCTCTCCCTCCCCGTCTCTCTCCCTCCCTCCCTGTCTCCCTCCTTCCCTGTCTCCCTGTCTCCCTTTCTCTCTGTCTCCCTCCCTCCCTGTCTCTCTCCCTCCCTGTCTCTCTCTCCCTCCCCGTCTCTCCCTCCCCGTGTCTCTCCCTCCCCGTGTCTCTCCCTCCCCGTGTCTCTCCCTCCCCGTGTCTCTCCCTCCCCGTCTCTCTCCCTCCCCGTCTCTCTCCCTCCCTCCCTGTCTCCCTCCTTCCCTGTCTCTCTGTCTCCCTGTCTCTCTGTCTCCCTTTCTCTCTGTCTCCCTCCCTCCCTCCCTGTCTCCCTCCCTCCCTCCCTCCCTCCCTCCCTCCCTGTCTCTCTCCTTCCCTGTCTCTCTCCCTCCCTGTATCTCTACCTCCCTCCCTGTCTCTCTCTCTCCCTCCCTGTCTCTCTCTCCCTCTCTCCCTCCCTGTCTCTCTCTCTCTCCCACCCTCCCTCCCTGTCTCTCTCTCTCCCTCCCTGTCTCTCTCTCTCCCTCCCTGTCTCTCTCTCCCTCTCTCACTCCCTGTCTCTCTCTCTCTCCCACCCTCCCTCCCTGTCTCTCTCTCTCCCTCCCTGTCTCTCTCTCTCCCTCCGTCTCTCTCTCTCCCTCCCTCCCTCCCTGTCTCCCTCCCTCCCTCCCTGTCTCCCTCCCTGTCTCCCTCCCTCCCTCCCTGTCTCTCTCTCTCTCTCCCTCCCTGTCTCTCTCTCTCCCTCCCTGTCTCTCTCTCTCTCCCTCCCTGTCTCTCTCTCTCTCCCTCCCTGTCTCTCTCGCTCTCCCTCCCTGTCTCTCTCTCTCTCTCCCTGTCTCTCTCTCTCTCCCTCCCTGTCTCTCTCTCTCCCTCCCTGTCTCTCTCTCTCCCTCCCTGTCTCTCTCTCCCTCCCTCCCTGTCTCTCTCTCTCCCTCCCTCCCTCCCTCCCTCCCTCCCTGTCTCTCTCTCTCCCTCCCTCCCTCCCTCTCCCTCCCTCCCTCCCTCCCTCCCTCCCTCCATGTCTCTCTCTCTCCCTCACTGTCTCTCTCCCTCCCTCCCTGTCTCTGTCTCCGTCTCTCTCTCTCCCTCCCTGTCTCTCTCTCTCCCTGTCTCTCTCTCTCCCTCACTGTCTCTCTCCCTCCCTCCCTCTCTCCCTCCCTGTCTCTCTCCCTCCCTCCCTGTCTCTGTCTCCGTCTCTCTCTCTCCCTCCCTGTCTCTCTCTCTCCCTGTCTCCCTGTCTCTCCCTCCCTCCCTGTCTCTCTCTCCCTCCCTGTCTCTCCCTCTCTCCCTCCCTGTTTCTCCCTCTCTCCCTCCCTGTCTCTCGCTCTCCCTCCCTGTCTCTCTCTCTCCCTCTCTCCCTCCCTGTCTCTCTCTCTCCCTCCCTCCCTCCCTGTCTCTCTCTCTCCCTCTCTCCCTCCCTGTCTCTCTCTCTCCCTCCCTCCCTCCCTGTCTCTCTCTCTCTCTCCCTCCCTCCCTCCCTGTCTCTCTCTCTCCCTCCCTCCCTCCCTGTCTCTCTCTCTCCCTCCCTCCCTCCCTCCCTGTCTCTCTCTCTCCCTCCCTCCCTCCCTCCTGTCTCTCTCTCTCCCTCCCTCCCTCCCTCCCGTCTCTCTCTCTCCCTCCCTCCCTCCCTCCCGTCTCTCTCTCCCTCCCTCCCTCCCTCCCTCCCTCCCTCCCTCCCTCCCTCCCTCCCTCCCTCCCTGTCTCTCCCTCCCTCCCTCCCTCCCTCCCTCCCTCCCTCCCTCCCTCCCTCCCTCCCTCCCTCCCTCCCTCCCTCCCTCCCTCCCTGTCTCTATCTCTCCCTCCCTCCCTCCCTCCCTCCCTCCCTCCCTCCCTCCCTGTCTCTCCCTCCCTCCCTCCCTCCCTGTCTCTCCCTCCCTCCCTATCTCCCTCCCTCCCTCCCTCCCTCCCTCCCTCCCTCCCTCCCTCCCTCCCTGTCTCTATCTCTCCCTCCCTCCCTCCCTCCCTCCCTCCCTCCCTGTCTCTATCTCTCCCTCCCTCCCTCTCTCCCTGTCTCTCTCTCTCTCTCCCTCCCTGTCTCCCTCCCTCCCTCCCTGTCTCCCTCCCTCCCTCCCTGTCTCGCTCTCTCTCCCTCCCTCCCTCCCTCCCTCCCTGTCTCTCTCTCTCCCTCCCTCCCTCCCACCCTCCCTGTCTCTCTCTCTCCCTCCCTGTCTCTCCCTCCCTCCCTCCCTCCCTCCCTGTCTCTCTCTCTCTCTCCCTCCCTCCCTGTCTCTCTCTCTCCCTCCCTCAATGTCTCTCTCTCCCTGTCTCTCTCTCTCTGTCTCCCTGTCTCTCCCTCCCTCCCTCCCTCCCTCCCTCCCTCCCTCCCTCCCTCCCTCCCTCCCTCCCTCCCTCCCTCCCTCCCTCCCTCCCTCCCTGTCTCTCTCCCTCCCTCCCTGTCTCTCTCCCTCCCTCCCTGTCTCCCTCTCTCCCTGTCTCTGTCTCCCTGTCTCTCTCTCTCTCCCTCCTTGTCTCTCTCTCTCTCTCTCTCTCCCTCCCTGTCTCTATGTCTCTCTCCCTCCCCCCTCCCTGGCTCTCTCTCTCCCTCTCTGTCTCTCTCTCCCTCCCTCCCTGTCTCTCTCTCTCTCTCCCTCCCTGTCTCTCTCTCTCTCTCCCTCCCTCCCTGTCTCTCTCTCTCTCTCCCTCCTTCCCTGTCTCTCTCTCTCTCCCTCCCTCCCTGTCTCTCTCTCTCTCTCCCTCCCTCCCTGTCTCTCTCCCTCCCTGTCCTTGTTCTCCTTCCTGGGAAACACAACATGGGCATTAAGGCGGGCAGGTCTAAGCTTAGACATACTTCTCTTAAATACGCCATCATGAATTGAGCAAAGTGTTTTAACAGAAGTTCCCACAACATCCCGAGGCAATAATGGGAAAAGGTCATTTTGCATTCAGGCAAATAAGGGTGTTGTTGGCTGTGGTGTTGACCTCTACCTGTCACTGTATGACAGCGCCAGTCTTTTTAATGTCCAGTGTCAACATTGAAAAAGAATGACCTCAAACTTTATCTTAGTTTATCTAATTTTAAAGCCCAAATCAAACAGTTTTTTTTATAATTTTTTTTTTACACGTGAACGAGCGCGTACACGCTGGAATTAGAAAGAAACCGTACGGGAGCCAACTGCATCATGTTAGTCACATTAGAAGCACGTCTGTCTTCCTCGTTCCTACTGGAAGCACTGCTGCTAGTGAGTGGATAAACTGCATCATGTTAGTCAAATTAGAAGCACGTCTGTCTTCCTCGTTCCTACTGGAAGCACTGCTGCTAGTGAGTGGATAAACTGCATCATGTTAGTCACATTAGAAGCACGTCTGTCTTCCTCGTTCCTACTGGAAGCACTGCTGCTAGTGAGTGGATAAACTGCATCATGTTAGTCACATTAGAAGCACATCTGTCTTCCTCGTTCCTACTCGAAGCAATGCTGCTAGTGAGTGGATAAACTGCATCATGTTAGTCAAATTAGAAGCACGTCTGTCTTCCTCGTTCCTACTGGAAGCACTGCTGCTAGTGAGTGGATAAACTGCATCATGTTAGTCACATTAGAAGCACGTCTGTCTTTCTCGTTCCTACTCGAAGCAATGCTGCTAGTGAGTGGATAAACTGCATCATGTTAGTCAAATTAGAAGCACGTCTGTCTTCCTCGTTCCTACTCGAAGCTATGCTGCTAGTGAGTGGATAAACTGCATCATGTTAGTCACATTAGAAGCACGTCTGTCTTCCTCGTTCCTACTCGAAGCAATGCTGCTAGTGAGTGGATAAACTGACAGAAAATACACTTTGTGCATTAAGTCTGGAGTTAACATGTACAGTCAAAGATGTGTCTATTTAGTGTTGATCAGTTCAGCTGCCGGTACCAATAATACATATTTAAATACGTTCTGCCTGTTTCCCTGTTTCCCTGTCTACCTGTCTCCCTTTCTACCTGTTTACCTGTTTACCTGTCTACCTGTTTACCTGTTTACCTCTTTCTACCTGTTTCCCTGTCTACCTGTTTACCCGTCTACCTGGTTCCCCGTTTACCCGTCTACCTGGTTCCCTGTTTACCCGTCTACCTGTTTACCCGTCTACCTGTTTACCCGTCTACCTGTTTCCCTGTCTACCTGTTTCCCTGTTTACCCGTCTACCTGTTTACCCGTCTACCTGTTTCCCCGTCTACCTGTTTACCCGTCTACCTGTCTACCTGTCTACCTGTTTACCTGTTTACCTGTCTACTTGTTTACCTGTCTACCTGTTTACCTGTCTACTTGTTTACCTGTCTACCTGTTTCCCTGTTTTCCCTGTCTACCTGTTTTACCTGTCTACCTGTCTACCTGTTTTACCTGTCTACCTGTTTACCTGTCTACCTGTTTACCTGTTTCCCCGTCTACCTGTTTACCCGTCTACCTGTTTACCCGTCTAAATGTAATATTTCAGTTTTATTTAGTTAATTAGCTAAAATGTTGAAAAACCAGTTTTTGCGTTATCATTATGGGGTATTGTGTGTAGATTGATGAGGGGGGGGGGGGGGGGGGGGGAACTATTTAATCCATTTTAAAATAAGGAATAAGGCTGTAACGTAACAATGTGGTAAAAGTCAAGGGGTCTGAATACTTTCTGAATGCACTGTACATTTCAAAAATGTTTTTAAAATGTAATCTTTATTTAACCAGTTAAGAACAAATTATTATTTTCAATGACGGCCTAGGAACAGTGGGTTAACTGCCTGTTCAGGGGCAGAACGATAGATTTGTACCTTGTCAGCTCGGGGGTTTGAACTTGCAACCTTCCGGTAACTAGTCCAACGCTCTAACCACTAGGCCACCCAGCCGCCCCATAGCGAACACAGCACGCTCTCTACTCCAGCACGCAAAGTTGGACTCGGTGATTTCGGCCCGAGGTAGTTTACACACGGCTGTTATCAGCTTTCATTTCTGATGAGTCATGTCTCAATGCTTTTCCCTCTCCACTTCTCAGGTAGTTGGAACCAGATAATTAGATTGTGTAGAATGTGGGTAACACTAGTTGAGATGATGTCATTTCAACTAGTTTTGCCTTGGTCAGATGCCGTACACAGTCATAGGAGTGGAAGCTGCTCATTCTACCACAGGTGGACAGGCAGAGAGACGAGGGTAGAGAGGTGGAGGGATGAGGGCAGAGAGGTGGAGGGATGAGGGCAGAGAGGTGGAGGGATGAGGGCAGAGAGGTGGAGGGATGAGGGCAGAGAGGTGGAGGGATGAGGGCAGAGAGGTGGAGGGATGAGGGTAGAGAGGTGGAGGGATGAGGGTAGAGAGGTGGAGGGATGAGGGTAGAGAGGTGGAGGGATGAGGGCAGAGAGGTGGAGGGATGAGGGTAGAGAGGTGGAGGGATGAGGGTAGAGAGGTGGAGGGATGAGGGCAGAGAGGTGGAGGGATGAGGGCAGAGAGGTGGAGGGATGAGGGTAGAGAGGTGGAGGGATGAGGGTAGAGAGGTGGAGGGATGAGGGTAGAGAGGTGGACGGATGAGGGTAGAGAGGTGGAGGGATGAGGGTAGAGAGGTGGAGGGATGAGGGCAGAGAGGTGCAGGGATGAGGGCAGAGAGGTGGAGGGATGAGGGCAGAGAGGTGGAGGGATGAGGGCAGAGAGGTGGAGGGATGAGGGCAGAGAGGTGGAGGGATGAGGGTAGAGAGGTGGAGGGATGAGGGTAGAGAGGTGGAGGGATGAGGGCAGAGAGGTGGAGGGATGAGGGCAGAAAGATGGAGGGATGAGGGTAGAAAGGTGGAGGGATGAGGGTAGAGAGGTGGAGGGATGAGGGCAGAGAGGTGGAGGGATGAGGGCAGAAAGGTGGAGGGATGAGGGTAGAGAGGTGGAGGGATGAGGGTAGAGAGGTGGAGGGATGAGGGTAGAGAGGTGGAGGGATGAGGGTAGAGAGGTGGAGGGATGAGGGTAGAAAGGTGGAGGGATGAGGGCAGAGAGGTGGAGGGATGAGGGTAGAGAGGTGGAGGGATGAGGGTAGAGAGGTGGAGGGATGAGGGTAGAGAGGTGGAGGGATGAGGGTAGAAAGGTGGAGGGATGAGGGCAGAGAGGTGGAGGGATGAGGGCAGAGAGGTGGAGGGATGAGGGCAGAGAGGTGGAGGGATGAGGGCACAGTCATAGGAGTGGAAGCTGCTCATTCCACCACAGCGGTTAAAAGGATGAAAGGGGTTTTTCTCAGTAAAAGATGTGAGAGGTGTTGGTTCACAGCGACACCGTTAACCCCACCAGTCTCTCAGTGTCTTGTATTAGAGTGAACCACAGAGGCCAGGGCCAATGAGGCGAGGACAGGAACAGGATCTGATAGGTGGCATGACTTTAGAATCCCACATGAACTACAAGCTGCCATGGTGATACAACTGTTGTCAGGGGAGATGGATAAGCCTATGATGTGATTGGACTAATGGATTTAGTGAAACAGTAATAATACATTATAATACAGCTGTGTGTCATTTACACCAAAACGACAATCACACAGAGTAATAAATCACTTTATTAATGACCGACATGTGAAGTTGTAATGAACTGCCAATAAACTACTTCTGAACTGTTTAAGATTTTATCGTTGTCTGTCGACTACTCATTTGTCTTTCTCTCCCTCCCCCTTCTCTCTCCTTTTCTCTCCCTTCTCCCTTCTCTCTCTCTCTCCCCTTCTCTCTCCCCCTTCTCTCTCTCTCCCTGATCTCTCCCTCCCTCTCTCTCTCCCTCCCCCTTCTCTGTCTCTCTCTCTCTCCCTCCCCCTTCTCTGTCTCTCTCTCTCTCCCTCCCCCTTCTCTCTCTCTCTCTCTCCCTCTCCCCCTTCTGTCTCTCTCTCCCTCTGTCTCTCTCTCTCTCTGTCTCTCTCTCTATCCCTTCTCTATCCCTTCTCTCTCTCTCTCCCTCTGTCTCTCTCTCTCTCTCTTTCCCTCCCCCTTCTCTCTCTCTCTCTCTCCCTCTCCCCCTTCTGTCTCTCTCCCTCTGTCTCTCTCTCCCTCTGTCTCTCTCTCTCTCTGTCTCTCTCTCTATCCCTTCTCTATCCCTTCTCTCTCTCTCTCCCTCTGTCTCTCTCTCTCTCTCCCTCCTCCTTCTCTCTCTCTCTCTCCCTGATCTCTCTCTCTCTCCCTCTCCCCCTTCTGTCTCTCTCCCTCTGTCTCTCTCTCCCTCTGTCTCTCTCTCTCTCTGTCTCTCTCTCTATCCCTTCTCTATCCCTTCTGTCTCTCTCTCTCTCTCCCTCTCTCTCTCTGTCTCCCCCTCCCCCTTCTCTCTCTCTCTCTCCCTGATCTCTCTCTCTCTCTGTCTCTCTCTCCCTCTGTCTCTCTCTCTATTTCTTCTCTATCCCTTCTCTCTCTCTCTCTCCCTGATCTCTCTCTCTCTGTCTCTCTCCATCTGTCTCTCTCTCCCTCTGTCTCTCTCTCCCTCTGTCTCTCTCTCTCTGTCTCTCTCTCTATTTCTTCTCTCTCCCTGATCTCTCTCTCTCTCTCCCTGATCTCTCTCTCTCCAGTGGTGCCTCTGATCCTGAAGGCCTTGGTCTATGATGAAAAGAGAGGAGCGTGTAGCGTTGGTTCTAACGTACGAGATGCAGCCTGCTACGTCTGCTGGGCCTTTGCCAGGGCCTACGAACCCACCGAGCTGAAGCCCTTCGTCACGCAGATCGCCTGGTAACACTCCTCTACTTCTTCATCATCCTCCTCCTCTGTCTCTCTATATAGAGATAACATGACCTACATGACACCTATGAATACACCACAGGCCTTTAGTGTCACAGCTGAATAGACCACAGGCCTTTAGTGTCACAGCTGAATAGACCACAGGCCTTAGCGCTGATGAAACCAGGTTAAACAAGGATTTTTAAGCCTTGAGACAAATGAGACATGGATTGTGTATGTGTTGCCATTCAGAGGGTGAATGGGCAAGACTAAAGATTTAAGTGCCTTTGTACGGGGTGTGGTAGTAGGTGCCAAGCACACCGGTTTGTGTCAAGAACTGCAACGCTGCTGGGTTTTTCACGCTCAACAGTTTCCCGTGTGTATCAAGAATGGTCCACCACCCAAAGGACAACCAACTTGACACAACTGTGGGAAGCATTGGAGTCAACATGGGCCAGCATCCCTGTGGAACGCTTTCAACACCTTGTAGAGTCAACATGGGCCAGCATCCCTGTGGAACGCTTTCAACACCTTGTAGAGTCAACATGGGCCAGCATCCCTGTGGAACCCTTTCAACACCTTGTAGAGTCAACATGGGCCAGCATCCCTGTGGAACGCTTTCAACACCTTGTAGAGTCAACATGGGCCAGCATCCCTGTGGAACGCTGTCAACACCTTGTAGAGTCAACATGGGCCAGCATCCCTGTGGAACGCTTTCAACACCTTGTAGAGTCAACATGGGCCAGCATCCCTGTGGAACGCTTTCAACACCTTGTAGAGTCAACATGGGCCAGCATCCCTGTGGAACGCTGTCAACACCTTGTAGAGTCAACATGGGCCAGCATCCCTGTGGAATGCTTTCAACACCTTGTAGAGTCCGTGGCCTGACGAATTGAGGCTGTTCTGAGGGCGAAAGGGGGGTGTTCTTAATGTTTTGTAAACTCAGTGTAGCTGCCTGTTTCAAATAACAACGGTATCATATGTACTGGGGTCGTAGTTCCCAGTAACAACGGTATCATATGTACTGGGGTCGTAGTCCCCAGTAACAACGGTATCATATGTACTGGGGTCGTAGTCCCCAGTAACAACGGTATCATATGTACTGGGGTCGTAGTTCCCAGTAACAACGGTATCATATGTACTGGGGTCGTAGTTCCCAGTAACAACGGTATCATATGTACTGGGGTCGTTATCGTAGTTCCCAGTAACAACGGTATCATATGTACTGGGGTCGTAGTTCCCAGTAACAACGGTATCATATGTACTGGGGTCGTTATCGTAGTCCCCACTAACAACGGTATCATATGTACTGGGGTCGTAGTTCCCAGTAACAACGGTATCATATGTACTGGGGTCGTTATCGTAGTCCCCACTAACAACGGTATCATATGTACTGGGGTCGTTATCGTAGTCCCCAGTAACAACGGTATCATATGTACTGGGGTCGTTATCATACTCCCCAGTAACAACGGTATCATATGTACTGGGGTCGTTATCGTAGTCCCCAGTAACAACGGTATCATATGTACTGGGGTCGTTATCATACTCCCCAGTAACAACGGTATCATATGTACTGGGGTCGTTATCATACTCCCCAGTAACAACGGTATCATATGTACTGGGGTCGTTATCATACTCCCCAGTAACAACGGTATCATATGTACTGGGGTCGTTATCGTACTCCCCAGTAACAACGGTATCATATGTACTGGGGTCGTTATCGTACTCCCCAGTAACAACGGTATCATATGTACTGGGGTCGTTATCGTAGTCCCCAGTAACAACGGTATCATATGTACTGGGGTCGTTATCATACTCCCCAGTAACAACGGTATCATATGTACTGGGGTCGTAGTTCCCAGTAACAACGGTATCATATGTACTGGGGTCGTTATCATACTCCCCAGTAACAACGGTATCATATGTACTGGGGTCGTTATCGTAGTTCCCAGTAACAACGGTATCATATGTACTGGGGTCGTTATCGTAGTTCCCAGTAACAACGGTATCATATGTACTGGGGTCGTTATCGTAGTCCCCAGTAACAACGGTATCATATGTACTGGGGTCGTTATCATACTCCCCAGTAACAACGGTATCATATGTACTGGGGTCGTTATCCTACTCCCCAGTAACAACGGTATCATATGTACTGGGGTCGTTATCGTACTCCCCAGTAACAACGGTATCATATGTACTGGGGTCGTTATCGTAGTTCCCAGTAACAACGGTATCATATGTACTGGGGTCGTTATCGTAGTCCCCAGTAACAACGGTATCATATGTACTGGGGTCGTTATCATACTCCCCAGTAACAACGGTATCATATGTACTGGGGTCGTAGTTCCCAGTAACAACGGTATCATATGTACTGGGGTCGTTATCATACTCCCCAGTAACAACGGTATCATATGTACTGGGGTCGTTATCGTAGTTCCCAGTAACAACGGTATCATATGTACTGGGGTCGTTATCGTAGTTCCCAGTAACAACGGTATCATATGTACTGGGGTCGTTATCGTAGTCCCCAGTAACAACGGTATCATATGTACTGGGGTCGTTATCATACTCCCCAGTAACAACGGTATCATATGTACTGGGGTCGTTATCCTACTACCCAGTAACAACGGTATCATATGTACTGGGGTCGTTATCGTACTCCCCAGTAACAACGGTATCATATGTACTGGGGTCGTTATCGTAGTTCCCAGTAACAACGGTATCATATGTACTGGGGTCGTTATCGTAGTCCCCAGTAACAACGGTATCATATGTACTGGGGTCGTTATCATACTCCCCAGTAACAACGGTATCATATGTACTGGGGTCGTTATCCTACTCCCCAGTAACAACGGTATCATATGTACTGGTGTCGTTATCCTACTCCCCAGTAACAACGGTATCATATGTACTGGGGTCGTTATCATACTCCCCAGTAACAACGGTATCATATGTACTGGGGTTGTTATCCTACTCCCCAGTAACAACGGTATCATATGTACTGGGGTCGTTATCATACTCCCCAGTAACAACGGTATCATATGTACTGGGGTCGTTATCGTAGTCCCCAGTAACAACGGTATCATATGTACTGGGGTCGTTATCATACTCCCCAGTAACAACGGTATCATATGTACTGGGGTCGTTATCATACTCCCCAGTAACAACGGTATCATATGTACTGGGGTCGTTATCATACTCCCCAGTAACAACGGTATCATATGTACTGGGGTCGTTATCGTAGTTCCCAGTAACAACGGTATCATATGTACTGGGGTCGTTATCGTAGTCCCCAGTAACAACGGTATCATATGTACTGGGGTCGTAGTTCCCACTAACAACGGTATCATATGTACTGGGGTCGTTATCATACTCCCCAGTAACAACGGTATCATATGTACTGGGGTCGTAGTTCCCACTAACAACGGTATCATATGTACTGGGGTCGTTATCATACTCCCCAGTAACAACGGTATCATATGTACTGGGGTCGTTATCGTAGTCCCCAGTAACAACGGTATCATATGTACTGGGGTCGTTATCCTACTCCCCAGTAACAACGGTATCATATGTACTGGGGTCGTTATCATACTCCCCAGTAACAACGGTATCATATGTACTGGGGTCGTTATCGTAGTCCCCAGTAACAACGGTATCATATGTACTGGGGTCGTTATCATACTCCCCAGTAACAACGGTATCATATGTACTGGGGTCGTTATCATACTCCCCAGTAACAACGGTATCATATGTACTGGGGTCGTTATCATACTCCCCAGTAACAACGGTATCATATGTACTGGGGTCGTAGTTCCCAGTAACAACGGTATCATATGTACTGGGGTCGTTATCATACTCCCCAGTAACAACGGTATCATATGTACTGGGGTCGTTATCATACTCCCCAGTAACAACGGTATCATATCTACTGGGGTCGTTATCATACTCCCCAGTAACAACGGTATCATATGTACTGGGGTCGTTATCATACTCCCCAGTAACAACGGTATCATATGTACTGGGGTCGTTATCATACTCCCCAGTAACAACGGTATCATATGTACTGGGGTCGTTATCATACTCCCCAGTAACAACGGTATCATATGTACTGGGGTCGTTATCATACTCCCCAGTAACAACGGTATCATATGTACTGGGGTCGTTATCGTACTCCCCAGTAACAACGGTATCATATGTACTGGGGTCGTTATCGTACTCCCCAGTAACAACGGTATCATATGTACTGGGGTCGTTATCGTACTCCCCAGTAACAACGGTATCATATGTACTGGGGTCGTTATCGTACTCCCCAGTAACAACGGTATCATATGTACTGGGGTCGTTATCGTACTCCCCAGTAACAACGGTATCATATGTACTGGGGTCGTTATCGTACTCCCCAGTAACAACGGTATCATATGTACTGGGGTCGTTATCGTACTCCCCAGTAACAACGGTATCATATGTACTGGGGTCGTTATCGTACTCCCCAGTAACAACGGTATCATATGTACTGGGGTCGTTATCGTACTCCCCAGTAACAACGGTATCATATGTACTGGGGTCGTTATCGTACTCCCCAGTAACAACGGTATCATATGTACTGGGGTCGTTATCGTACTCCCCAGTAACAACGGTATCATATGTACTGGGGTCGTTATCGTACTCCCCAGTAACAACGGTATCATATGTACTGGGGTCGTTATCGTACTCCCCAGTAACAACGGTATCATATGTACTGGGGTCGTTATCGTACTCCCCAGTAACAACAGTATCATATGTACTGGGGTCGTTATCATACTCCCCAGTAACAACGGTATCATATGTACTGGGGTCGTTATCATACTCCCCAGTAACAACGGTATCATATGTACTGGGGTCGTTATCATACTCCCCAGTAACAACGGTATCATATGTACTGGGGTCGTTATCATACTCCCCAGTAACAACGGTATCATATGTACTGGGGTCGTTATCGTACTCCCCAGTAACAACGGTATCATATGTACTGGGGTCGTTATCGTACTCCCCAGTAACAACGGTATCATATGTACTGGGGTCGTTATCGTAGTCCCCACTAACAACGGTATCATATGTACTGGGGTCGTAGTTCCCAGTAACAACGGTATCATATGTACTGGGGTCGTTATCGTAGTCCCCACTAACAACGGTATCATATGTACTGGGGTCGTTATCGTAGTCCCCAGTAACAACGGTATCATATGTACTGGGGTCGTTATCATACTCCCCAGTAACAACGGTATCATATGTACTGGGGTCGTTATCGTAGTCCCCAGTAACAACGGTATCATATGTACTGGGGTCGTTATCATACTCCCCAGTAACAACGGTATCATATGTACTGGGGTCGTTATCATACTCCCCAGTAACAACGGTATCATATGTACTGGGGTCGTTATCATACTCCCCAGTAACAACGGTATCATATGTACTGGGGTCGTTATCGTACTCCCCAGTAACAACGGTATCATATGTACTGGGGTCGTTATCGTACTCCCCAGTAACAACGGTATCATATGTACTGGGGTCGTTATCGTAGTCCCCAGTAACAACGGTATCATATGTACTGGGGTCGTTATCATACTCCCCAGTAACAACGGTATCATATGTACTGGGGTCGTAGTTCCCAGTAACAACGGTATCATATGTACTGGGGTCGTTATCATACTCCCCAGTAACAACGGTATCATATGTACTGGGGTCGTTATCGTAGTTCCCAGTAACAACGGTATCATATGTACTGGGGTCGTTATCGTAGTTCCCAGTAACAACGGTATCATATGTACTGGGGTCGTTATCGTAGTCCCCAGTAACAACGGTATCATATGTACTGGGGTCGTTATCATACTCCCCAGTAACAACGGTATCATATGTACTGGGGTCGTTATCCTACTCCCCAGTAACAACGGTATCATATGTACTGGGGTCGTTATCGTACTCCCCAGTAACAACGGTATCATATGTACTGGGGTCGTTATCGTAGTTCCCAGTAACAACGGTATCATATGTACTGGGGTCGTTATCGTAGTCCCCAGTAACAACGGTATCATATGTACTGGGGTCGTTATCATACTCCCCAGTAACAACGGTATCATATGTACTGGGGTCGTAGTTCCCAGTAACAACGGTATCATATGTACTGGGGTCGTTATCATACTCCCCAGTAACAACGGTATCATATGTACTGGGGTCGTTATCGTAGTTCCCAGTAACAACGGTATCATATGTACTGGGGTCGTTATCGTAGTTCCCAGTAACAACGGTATCATATGTACTGGGGTCGTTATCGTAGTCCCCAGTAACAACGGTATCATATGTACTGGGGTCGTTATCATACTCCCCAGTAACAACGGTATCATATGTACTGGGGTCGTTATCCTACTACCCAGTAACAACGGTATCATATGTACTGGGGTCGTTATCGTACTCCCCAGTAACAACGGTATCATATGTACTGGGGTCGTTATCGTAGTTCCCAGTAACAACGGTATCATATGTACTGGGGTCGTTATCGTAGTCCCCAGTAACAACGGTATCATATGTACTGGGGTCGTTATCATACTCCCCAGTAACAACGGTATCATATGTACTGGGGTCGTTATCCTACTCCCCAGTAACAACGGTATCATATGTACTGGGGTCGTTATCCTACTCCCCAGTAACAACGGTATCATATGTACTGGGGTCGTTATCATACTCCCCAGTAACAACGGTATCATATGTACTGGGGTTGTTATCCTACTCCCCAGTAACAACGGTATCATATGTACTGGGGTCGTTATCATACTCCCCAGTAACAACGGTATCATATGTACTGGGGTCGTTATCGTAGTCCCCAGTAACAACGGTATCATATGTACTGGGGTCGTTATCATACTCCCCAGTAACAACGGTATCATATGTACTGGGGTCGTTATCATACTCCCCAGTAACAACGGTATCATATGTACTGGGGTCGTTATCATACTCCCCAGTAACAACGGTATCATATGTACTGGGGTCGTTATCGTAGTTCCCAGTAACAACGGTATCATATGTACTGGGGTCGTTATCGTAGTCCCCAGTAACAACGGTATCATATGTACTGGGGTCGTAGTTCCCACTAACAACGGTATCATATGTACTGGGGTCGTTATCATACTCCCCAGTAACAACGGTATCATATGTACTGGGGTCGTAGTTCCCACTAACAACGGTATCATATGTACTGGGGTCGTTATCATACTCCCCAGTAACAACGGTATCATATGTACTGGGGTCGTTATCGTAGTCCCCAGTAACAACGGTATCATATGTACTGGGGTCGTTATCCTACTCCCCAGTAACAACGGTATCATATGTACTGGGGTCGTTATCATACTCCCCAGTAACAACGGTATCATATGTACTGGGGTCGTTATCGTAGTCCCCAGTAACAACGGTATCATATGTACTGGGGTCGTTATCATACTCCCCAGTAACAACGGTATCATATGTACTGGGGTCGTTATCATACTCCCCAGTAACAACGGTATCATATGTACTGGGGTCGTTATCATACTCCCCAGTAACAACGGTATCATATGTACTGGGGTCGTAGTTCCCAGTAACAACGGTATCATATGTACTGGGGTCGTTATCATACTCCCCAGTAACAACGGTATCATATGTACTGGGGTCGTTATCATACTCCCCAGTAACAACGGTATCATATCTACTGGGGTCGTTATCATACTCCCCAGTAACAACGGTATCATATGTACTGGGGTCGTTATCATACTCCCCAGTAACAACGGTATCATATGTACTGGGGTCGTTATCATACTCCCCAGTAACAACGGTATCATATGTACTGGGGTCGTTATCATACTCCCCAGTAACAACGGTATCATATGTACTGGGGTCGTTATCATACTCCCCAGTAACAACGGTATCATATGTACTGGGGTCGTTATCGTACTCCCCAGTAACAACGGTATCATATGTACTGGGGTCGTTATCGTACTCCCCAGTAACAACGGTATCATATGTACTGGGGTCGTTATCGTACTCCCCAGTAACAACGGTATCATATGTACTGGGGTCGTTATCGTACTCCCCAGTAACAACGGTATCATATGTACTGGGGTCGTTATCGTACTCCCCAGTAACAACGGTATCATATGTACTGGGGTCGTTATCGTACTCCCCAGTAACAACGGTATCATATGTACTGGGGTCGTTATCGTACTCCCCAGTAACAATGGTATCATATGTACTGGGGTCGTTATCGTACTCCCCAGTAACAACGGTATCATATGTACTGGGGTCGTTATCGTACTCCCCAGTAACAACGGTATCATATGTACTGGGGTCGTTATCGTACTCCCCAGTAACAACGGTATCATATGTACTGGGGTCGTTATCGTACTCCCCAGTAACAACGGTATCATATGTACTGGGGTCGTTATCGTACTCCCCAGTAACAACGGTATCATATGTACTGGGGTCGTTATCGTACTCCCCAGTAACAACGGTATCATATGTACTGGGGTCGTTATCATACTCCCCAGTAACAACGGTATCATATGTACTGGGGTCGTTATCATACTCCCCAGTAACAACGGTATCATATGTACTGGGGTCGTTATCATACTCCCCAGTAACAACGGTATCATATGTACTGGGGTCGTTATCATACTCCCCAGTAACAACGGTATCATATGTACTGGGGTCGTAGTTCCCAGTAACAACGGTATCATATGTACTGGGGTCGTTATCATACTCCCCAGTAACAACGGTATCATATGTACTGGGGTCGTTATCATACTCCCCAGTAACAACGGTATCATATGTACTGGGGTCGTTATCATACTCCCCAGTAACAACGGTATCATATGTACTGGGGTCGTTATCCTACTCCCCAGTAACAACGGTATCATATGTACTGGGGTCGTTATCCTACTCCCCAGTAACAACGGTATCATATGTACTGGGGTCGTTATCCTACTCCCCAGTAACAACGGTATCATATGTACTGGGGTCGTTATCATACTCCCCAGTAACAACGGTATCATATGTACTGGGGTCGTTATCATACTCCCCAGTAACAACGGTATCATATGTACTGGGGTCGTTATCATACTCCCCAGTAACAACGGTATCATATGTACTGGGGTCGTTATCATACTCCCCAGTAACAACGGTATCATATGTACTGGGGTCGTTATCATACTCCCCAGTAACAACGGTATCATATGAACTGGGGTCGTTATCATACTCCCCAGTAACAACGGTATCATATGTACTGGGGTCGTTATCATACTCCCCAGTAACAACGGTATCATATGTACTGGGGTCGTTATCATACTCCCCAGTAACAACGGTATCATATGTACTGGGGTCGTTATCATACTCCCCAGTAACAACGGTATCATATGTACTGGGGTCGTTATCATACTCCCCAGTAACAACGGTATCATATGTACTGGGGTCGTTATCATACTCCCCAGTAACAACGGTATCATATGTACTGGGGTCGTTATCATACTCCCCAGTAACAACGGTATCATATGTACTGGGGTCGTTATCATACTCCCCAGTAACAACGGTATCATATGTACTGGGGTCGTTATCATACTCCCCAGTAACAACGGTATCATATGTACTGGGGTCGTTATCATACTCCCCAGTAACAACGGTATCATATGTACTGGGGTCGTTATCATACTCCCCAGTAACAACGGTATCATATGTACTGGGGTCGTTATCATACTCCCCAGTAACAACGGTATCATATGTACTGGGGTAGTTATCATACTCCCCAGTAACAACGGTATCATATGTACTGGGGTCGTTATCATACTCCCCAGTAACAACGGTATCATATGTACTGGGGTCGTTATCATACTCCCCAGTAACAACGGTATCATATGTACTGGGGTCGTTATCATACTCCCCAGTAACAACGGTATCATATGTACTGGGGTCGTTATCATACTCCCCAGTAACAACAGTATCATATGTACTGGGGTCGTTATCATACTCCCCAGTAACAACGGTATCATATGTACTGGGGTAGTTATCATACTCCCCAGTAACAACGGTATCATATGTACTGGGGTCGTTATCATACTCCCCAGTAACAACGGTATCATATGTACTGGGGTCGTTATCATACTCCCCAGTAACAACGGTATCATATGTACTGGGGTCGTTATCATACTCCCCAGTAACAACGGTATCATATGTACTGGGGTCGTTATCATACTCCCCAGTAACAACGGTATCATATGTACTGGGGTCGTTATCATTCTCCCCAGTAACAACGGTATCATATGTACTGGGGTAGTTATCATACTCCCCAGTAACAACGGTATCATATGTACTGGGGTCGTTATCATACTCCCCAGTAACAACGGTATCATATGTACTGGGGTCGTTATCATACTCCCCAGTAACAACGGTATCATATGTACTGGGGTCGTAGTTCCCAGTAGCAACGGTATCATATGAACTGGGGTCGTTATCGTAGTCCCCAGTAACAACGGTATCATATGTACTGGGGTCGTAGTTCCCAGTAACAACAGTATCGTATGTACTGGGGTCGTTATCATACCCCCCAGTAACAACTGTATCATATGTACTGGGGTCGTAGTTCCCAGTAACAACGGTATCGTATGTACTGGGGTCGTTGTTCTCAGTAACAACAATATCATATGTACTGGGGTCGTAGTTCCCAGTAACAACTGTATCATATGTACTGGGGTCGTAGTTCCCAGTAACAACAGTATCATATGTACTGGGGTTGTTATCGTAGTTCCCAGTAACAACAGTATCATATGTACTGGGGTCGTTGTTCTCAGTAACAACAGTATCATATGTACTGGGGTCGTTATCATACTCCCCAGTAACAACAGTATCATATGTACTGGGGTCGTTATCATACTCCCCAGTAACAACGGTATCATATGTACTGGGGTAGTTATCATACTCCCCAGTAACAACGGTATCATATGTACTGGGGTCGTTATCATACTCCCCAGTAACAACGGTATCATATGTACTGGGGTCGTTATCATACTCCCCAGTAACAACGGTATCATATGTACTGGGGTCGTTATCATACTCCCCAGTAACAACGGTATCATATGTACTGGGGTCGTTATCATACTCCCCAGTAACAACGGTATCATATGTACTGGGGTCGTTATCATACTCCCCAGTAACAACGGTATCATATGTACTGGGGTAGTTATCATACTCCCCAGTAACAACGGTATCATATGTACTGGGGTCGTTATCATACTCCCCAGTAACAACGGTATCATATGTACTGGGGTCGTTATCATACTCCCCAGTAACAACGGTATCATATGTACTGGGGTCGTTGTTCTCAGTAACAACGGTATCATATGTACTGGGGTCGTAGTTCCCAGTAGCAACGGTATCATATGAACTGGGGTCGTTATCGTAGTCCCCAGTAACAACGGTATCATATGTACTGGGGTCGTAGTTCCCAGTAACAACAGTATCGTATGTACTGGGGTCGTTATCATACCCCCCAGTAACAACTGTATCATATGTACTGGGGTCGTAGTTCCCAGTAACAACGGTATCGTATGTACTGGGGTCGTTGTTCTCAGTAACAACAATATCATATGTACTGGGGTCGTAGTTCCCAGTAACAACTGTATCATATGTACTGGGGTCGTAGTTCCCAGTAACAACAGTATCATATGTACTGGGGTTGTTATCGTAGTTCCCAGTAACAACAGTATCATATGTACTGGGGTCGTTGTTCTCAGTAACAACAGTATCATATGTACTGGGGTCGTTATCGTAGTTCCCAGTAACAACAGTATCATATGTACTGGGGTCGTAGTTCCCAGTAACAACTGTATCATATGTACTGGGGTCGTTATCATACCCCCCAGTAACAACAGTATCATATGTACTGGGGTCGTAGTTCCCAGTAACAACGGTATCATATGTACTGGGGTCGTAGTTCCCAGTAACAATGGTATCATATGTACTGGGGTTGTTGTTCTCAGTAACAACAGTATCATATGTACTGGGGTCGTTATCGTAGTTCCCAGTAACAACGGTATCATATGTACTGGGGTCGTAGTTCCCAGTAACAACGGTATCATATGTACTGGGGTCGTAGTTCCCAGTAACAACGGTATCGTATGTACTGGGGTCGTTATCGTAGTTCCCAGTAACAACGGTATCATATGTACTGGGGTCGTTGTTCTCAGTAACAACAGTATCATATGTACTGGGGTCGTTATCATACCCCCCAGTAACAACAGTATCATATGTACTGGGGTCGTAGTTCCCAGTAACAACGGTATCAGATGTACTGGGGTTGTAGTTCCCAGTAACAATGGTATCATATGTACTTGGTTCGTTGTTCTCAGTAACAACAGTATCATATGTACTGGGGTCGTTATCGTAGTTCCCAGTAACAACGGTATCATATGTACTGGGGTCTTAGTTCCCAGTAACAACGGTATCATATGTACTGGGGTTGTAGTTCCCAGTAACAACGGTATCATATGTACTGGGGTCGTAGTTCCCAGTAACAACGGTATCATATGTACTGGGTTCGTAGTTCCCAGTAACAACGGTATCATATGTACTGGGGTCGTAGTTCCCAGTAATAACAGTATCATATGTACTGGGGTCGTTTTCGTAGTTCCCAGTAACAACAGTATCATATGTACTGGGTTCGTTATCGTAGTTCCCAGTAACAACGGTATCATATGTACTGGGGTCGTTATCGTAGTTCCCAGTAACAACAGGATCATATGTACTGGGGTCGTAGTTCCCAGTAACAACGGTATCATATGTACTGGGGTCGTAGTTCCCAGTAACAACAGTATCATATGTACTGGGGTCGTTTTCGTAGTTCCCAGTAACAACAGTATCATATGTACTGGGTTCGTTATCGTAGTTCCCAGTAACAACGTTATCGTATGTACTGGGGTCGTTGTCGCAAGCCTCTGCTGCTCCTCATCTTCACCTCAACGTGTCGACTACAAGCCTCTATCTCTGCCTCTCCTCATCTACACCTCAACGTGTCGACTACAAGCCTCTATCTCTGCCTCTCCTCATCTACACCTCAACGTGTCGACTACAAGCCTCTATCTCTGCCTCTCCTCATCTACACCTCAACGTGTCGACTACAAGCCTCTATCTCTGCCTCTCCTCATCTACACCTCAACGTGTCGACTACAAGCCTCTATCTCTGCCTTTCCTCATCCACACCTCAACGTGTCGACTACAAGCCTCTATCTCTGCCTGCTCAACGGTATCATATGTACTGGGGTCGTTGTTCTCAGTAACAACAGTATCATATGTACTGGGGTCGTTATCGTAGTTCTCAGTAACAACGGTATCATACGTACTGGGGTCGTAGTTCCCAGTAACAACGGTATCATATGTACTGGGGTCGTTATCATACCCCCCAGTAACAACAGTATCATATGTACTGGGGTCGTAGTTCCCAGTAACAACGGTATCATATGTACTGGGGTCGTAGTTCCCAGTAACAATGGTATCATATGTACTGGGTTCGTTGTTCTCAGTAACAACAGTATCATATGTACTGGGGTCGTTATCGTAGTTCCCAGTAACAACGGTATCATATGTACTGGGGTCGTAGTTCCCAGTAACAACGGTATCATATGTACTGGGGTTGTAGTTCCCAGTAACAACGGTATCATATGTACTGGGGTCGTAGTTCCCAGTAACAACGGTATCATATGTACTGGGTTCGTAGTTCCCAGTAACAACGGTATCATATGTACTGGGTTCGTTTTCGTAGTTCCCAGTAACAACAGTATCATATGTACTGGGGTCGTTTTCGTAGTTCCCAGTAACAACGGTATCATATGTACTGGGGTCGTTATCGTAGTTCCCAGTAACAACGGTATCATATGTACTGGGTTCGTTATCGTAGTTCCCAGTAACAACGGTATCATATGTACTGGGTTCGTTATCGTAGTTCACAGTAACAACGGTATCATATGTACTGGGGTCGTTATCGTAGTTCCCAGTAACAACAGGATCGTATGTACTGGGGTCGTTGTCGCAAGCCTCTGCCTCTCCTCATCTACACCTCAACGTGTCGACTACAAGCCTCTATCTCTGCCTCTCCTCATCTACACCTCAACGTGTCGACTACAAGCCTCTATCTCTGCCTCTCCTCATCTACACCTCAACGTGTCGACTACAAGCCTCTATCTCTGCCTTTCCTCATCCACACCTCAACGTGTCGACTACAAGCCTCTATCTCTACCTGCTCCTCATCCACACCTCAACGTAGACCACAAACATCTCCCTCTGGCTGCTCCTCATCCACACCTCAGCATGATGAAACCATCTCCCTCTGGCTGTTAAGCCATACGACGTGTCTAACTGGTTTGGTTTGGAGCACTGTCCGGGCACAATGCATTTCACAGACAGGCAGGCAGACGCTCCTTAAGGTGACTGAAGGTGTTGTGTTCATGTTACTGTGGATGAGTGGGTTGTTTATTGCCATGCTGAGGAGAGGGTGATGAGAGGAGGAAGTGATGAGTGGAGGGTCTTGCCATGCTGAGGAGAGGGTGATGAGAGGAGGAAGTGATGAGTGGGTTGTTTCTTGCCATGCTGAGGAGAGGGTGATGGGAGGAGGAAGTGATGAGTGGAGGGCCTTGCTTGTCAGTCAGGTGTGTGTGTGTGTGTGTGTGTGTGTGTGTATGTGTGTGTGTGTGTGTGTGTGTGTGTGTGTGTGTGTGTGTGTGTGTGTGTGTGTGTGTGTGCAGGTTCAGGTCTCATGTGTACCTCTTAGCTGTGCATGACTCCACACCTGTCCTGCCTGTGTCTGCAGAGAAGTTGAAGTTCATTTACGCGCCCTGCTCCTGCCTCCCTCCCTCACTCCCTCCATGGACATGTCTGGGCCTGTGGGACCCTGTGCCTCTGCAGTGTCAGTTTTACCCTCCCCCCTCCCCCCCACACACACACACCAGCCTCCCGCTCCCTGCAGCCAGCCTTGCCAAGTTTCGCCTGGCGTGGTTGGTTTCGGTGGCTGTTTGGTACCGGGGCTCAGGCAAGCTCAGTCCTGCTCCAGATTCGTAAAAGCCTCTTGACATTTTTAATCTATTTTAGTGTGGCATTTACACACACACATACATACACACACACACACACACACACAGGGGGGTACACACACACACACACGCACAGGGGGTACACACACACACACACACACACACAGGGGTGTACACACACACACACACACACACACACACACACACACACACACACACACAGGGGTGTACACACACACACACACACATGCACAGGGGGGTGTACACACACACACACACACACACACACACACACACACACACATGCACAGGGGGGTACACACACACACACACAGGGGGGTATGCACACACACACACACACACACACACACACATGCACAGGGGGGTACACACACACACACATGCACAGGGGGGTACGCACACAGACATTGTGCTTGGTCACTATTAAACACTGGAACTCACACAGGAAATAAGGTGCAGGATGTCTCCAGGGGAACTCTCCTCCTCAGATGAGACTCTCTCGTTCTTTCTTTCCGTCCTCCAGTCCACATGGACTGTTGCCTCACTGAAACCACAGTGGCTAGTCAGGGTTAGGGTCCAGGGACAGAGAAAACAGTCAGTCAGGTTAGTGTCCAGGGACAGAGAACAGAGTTAGTCAGGTTAGGGTTAGTGTCCAGGGACAGAGAGAACAGTTAGTCAGGTTAGGGTCCAGGGACAGAGACCAGAGTTAGTCAGGTTAGGGTCCAGGGACAGAGAGAACAGAGTTAGTCAGGTTAGTGTCCAGGGACAGAGAGAACAGAGTTAGTCAGGTTAGGGTACAGGGACAGAGACCAGAGTTAGTCAGGGTTAGGGTCCAGGGACAGAGAGAACAGTTAGTCAGGTTAGGGTCCAGGGACAGAGAGAACAGAGTTAGTCAGGGTTAGTGTCCAGGGACAGAGAGAACAGTTAGTCAGGTTAGGGTCCAGGGACAGAGACCAGAGTTAGTCAGGGTTAGGGTCCAGGGACAGAGAGAACAGTTAGTCAGGTTAGGGTCCAGGGACAGAGAGAACAGAGTTAGTCAGGGTTAGTGTCCAGGGACAGAGAGAACAGTTAGTCAGGTTAGGGTCCAGGGACAGAGACCAGAGTTAGTCAGGTTAGGGTCCAGGGACAGAGAGCACAGAGTTAGTCAGGTTAGTGTCCAGGGACAGAGAGAACAGAGTTAGTCAGGTTAGGGTCCAGGGACAGAGACCAGAGTTAGTCAGGGTTAGGGTCCAGGGACAGAGAGAACAGAGTTAGTCAGGGTTAGTGTCCAGGGACAGAGAGAACAGAGTTAGTCAGGTTAGGGTCCAGGGACAGAGAGAACAGAGTTAGTCAGGTTAGGGTCCAGGGACAGAGACCAGAGTTAGTCAGGGTTAGGGTCCAGGGACAGAGAGAACAGTTAGTCAGGTTAGGGTCCAGGGACAGAGAGAACATAGTTAGTCAGGGTTAGGGTCCAGGGACAGAGAGAACAGAGTTTGTCAGGTTAGTGTTAGTGTCCAGGGACAGAGAGAACAGAGTTAGTCAGGTTGGGGTCCAGGGACAGAGAGAACAGAGTTAGTCAGGTTAGTGTTAGTGTCCAGGGACAGAGAGAACAGAGTTAGTCAGGTTAGGGTCCAGGGACAGAGAGAACAGAGTTAGTCAGGGTTAGGGTCCAGGGACAGAGAGAACAGAGTTAGTCAGGGTTAGGGTCCAGGGACAGAGAGAACAGAGTTAGTCAGGTTAGTGTCCAGGGACAGAGAACATAGTTAGTCAGGTTAGGGTTAGTGTCCAGGGACAGAGAGAACAGTTAGTCAGGTTAGGGTCCAGGGACAGAGACCAGAGTTAGTCAGGTTAGGGTCCAGGGACAGAGAGAACAGAGTTAGTCAGGTTAGTGTCCAGGGACAGAGAGAACAGAGTTAGTCAGGTTAGGGTACAGGGACAGAGACCAGAGTTAGTCAGGGTTAGGGTCCAGGGACAGAGAGAACAGTTAGTCAGGTTAGGGTCCAGGGACAGAGAGAACAGAGTTAGTCAGGGTTAGTGTCCAGGGACAGAGAGAACAGTTAGTCAGGTTAGGGTCCAGGGACAGAGACCAGAGTTAGTCAGGGTTAGGGTCCAGGGACAGAGAGAACAGTTAGTCAGGTTAGGGTCCAGGGACAGAGAGAACAGAGTTAGTCAGGGTTAGTGTCCAGGGACAGAGAGAACAGTTAGTCAGGTTAGGGTCCAGGGACAGAGACCAGAGTTAGTCAGGTTAGTGTCCAGGGACAGAGAGAACAGAGTTAGTCAGGTTAGGGTCCAGGGACAGAGACCAGAGTTAGTCAGGGTTAGGGTCCAGGGACAGAGAGAACAGAGTTAGTCAGGGTTAGTGTCCAGGGACAGAGAGAACAGAGTTAGTCAGGTTAGGGTCCAGGGACAGAGAGAACAGAGTTAGTCAGGGTTGTGGTCCAGGGACAGAGAGAACAGAGTTAGTCAGGTTAGTGTTAGTGTCCAGGGACAGAGAGAACAGAGTTAGTCAGGTTAGGGTCCAGGGACAGAGAGAACAGAGTTAGTCAGGGTTGGGGTCCAGGGACAGAGAGAACAGAGTTAGTCAGGGTTAGGGTCCAGGGACAGAGAGAACAGAGTTAGTCAGGTTAGGGTCCAGGGACAGAGAGAACAGAGTTAGTCAGGTTAGTGTCCCCGGAGTCGGCGACTGCAGGAGGGTCCCCCGGAGTCGGCGACTGCAGGAGGGGGCCCCGGAGTCGGCGACTGCAGGAGGGGGCCCCGGAGTCATATCTAATCATACATTCCTTCAGGTTGTTGTTGTTGCACAATGTCAACTTGTTGAATTTTGGTTGTCAGCCCAGATTAGTTTGTTTTTCTTCAGTAGGTCGACCAAGAAACTGGCTAACACTTTTCTTGAGTGGTAGTTTATTAGTTCATACTTTTATCAACAACCACAAGGTCAAACTTGATCTGTTTTGTTCAAGGGTTCATGTCTGATCATAGCACTGACTTCACTGTGGGCCAACCCCCAATACAAAGGCATAAAGGTAATAAACACATTCACCTGCCTGCCTGTGTGTCAGTGTGTTTACCTGTCCATCTATTTGTGTCTCTCTGTCTCTGTCTCTCTCTCTCTATGCTCTCTCTTTCTCTCTCTCTCTCTCTCTCTATTCTCTCTCTCTATTCTCTCTCTCTCTCTCTCTATTCTCTCTCTCTCTCTATTCTCTCTCTCTATTCTCTCTCTCTATTCTCTCTCTCTATTCTCTCTCTCTCTCTATTCTCTCTCTCTCTCTCTCTCTCTCTCTCTATTCTCTCTCTCTATTCTCTCTCTCTATTCTCTCTCTCTATTCTCTCTCTCTCTCTCTCTGTCTATTCTCTCTCTCTATTCTCTCTCTCTATTCTCTCTCTCTATTCTCTCTCTCTATTCTCTCTCTCTCGCTCTCTCTATTCTCTCTCTCTCTCTCTCTCTCTATTCTCTCTCTCTCTCTCTCTCTCTATTCTCTCTCTGTCTCTCTGTCTCTCTGTCTCTCTGTCTCTCTGTCTCTCTCTCTGTCTCTCTCTCTGTCTCTCTCTCTGTCTCTCTGTCTCTCTGTCTCTCTCTCCTCTCTGTCTCTCTCTCTCTCTCTCTTTTTTCAGTGCTCTGGTGATCACTGCTGTGTTCGACCGAAACATCAACTGTCGTAGAGCTGCATCAGTGAGTGACCACTCTGTCTCTGTCTCTGTCTCTGTCTCTGTCTCTGTCTCTGTCTCTCTCTGTCTCAGTCTCTCTCTCTCTGTCTCTCTCTGTTTCAGTCTCTCTCTCGTACACATATCAAACCATGTATCAAGGTTGAGAAATTCCCTTTTTAATTCAATAAATCCAGGGAATTAATTTAAATTAAATTTACATGTTAAAAAATAATCATAGAAAATAATGGTTTATGTCATTTTAATTAACTTTCTGGATTGACCCTGTCATTTATATCAGATCTCACTACTATTATCTAACTACTGTCTCTTAGTCCCTGTCATTTATATCAGATCTGACTACTGACTATTATCTAACTACTGTCTCTTAGTCCCTGACCCTGTCATTTATATCAGATCTCACTACTGACTATTATCTAACTACTGTCTCTTAGTCCCTGACCCTGTCATTTATATCAGATCTGACTACTGACTATAATCTAACTACTGTCTCTTAGACCCTGTCATTCATATCTGATCTCACTACTATAATCTAACTACTGTCTCTTAGACCCTGTCATTTATATCAGATCTGACTACTGACTATTATCTAACTACTGTCTCTTAGACCCTGTCATTTATATCAGATCTGACTACTGACTATTATCTAACTACTGTCTCTTAGACCCTGTCATTTATATCAGATCTGACTACTGACTATTATCTAACTACTGTCTCTTAGACCCTGTCATTTATATCAGATCTCACTACTATTATTTAACTTCTAAACTGTGTATTCTTCTCTTCCTCTCCCAGGCTGCCTTCCAGGAGAATGTGGGAAGACAGGTTTGTGAACCCAGTTACCAAAACCATAGGTTATTAGTTATTACATGACTAATGCTATGATACACAGTACATTAGGGTTGTAATGATCACCTACCATCCAGGTGTTACGGTAACCTGTCCTGGCTGTCACTAAAGTCCTTTAAACATATCAACAACTGTCTGTAATGATCACCTACCATCCAGGTGTTACGGTAACCTGTCCTGGCTGTCACTAAAGTCCTTTAAACATATCAACAACTGTCTGTAATGATCACCTACCATCCAGGTGTTACTGACTGTCACTAAAGTCCTTTAAACAGTTCAACAACTGGCAGAAAATTAAATTCTTTGCTGATCAAGAAATGCCAACACTGACTTGGCCACAGGCAGATTCTATTGCTTTGTGTGCAGCCAGCACTTGCCAAGCTTGGCATCAGATCTAGGGACTAGTTATCAACATGTAATTACCATTCAGATTTCATATTATTTCAAATGTTCATATTATTCAACTGTGACTCATTTTTTAAATTGTTTTATTTAACCTTTATTTAACCAGGAAGGGCTCATTGAGATTAAAATCTCTTTTGCAAGAGCGCCCTGGCCAAGATAGGCAGCACCAAGTCATTACAAAAAAAAATACAGACAGACAACATGAACAACTACAAGTAATCTAGTAAAAAACATTGAATTCACAAGAATATAAAACAGCTAATTAAAAACACCAGTATCTCTACCTGCACATGTTCATCTGCTCATTTATCACTCCAGTGTTAATCTGATAAATTGTAATTATTCACTACTATGGCCTATTTATTGCCCTACCTCCTCATGCCTTTTGCACACAATGTATATAGATGATTTTTTTCCTACTATGTTATTTGACTTGTTAATTGTTTACTCCATGTGTAACTCTGTGTTGTCTGTTCACACTGCTATGCTTTATCTTGGCCAGGTCGCAGTTGTAAATGAGAACTTGTTCTCAACTAGCCTACCTGGTTAAATAAAGGTGTTCTCAACTAGCCTACCTGGTTAAATAAAGGTGTTCTCAACTAGCCTACCTGGTTAAATAAAGGTGTTCTCAACTAGTCTACCTGGTTAAATAAAGGTGTTTTCAACTAGTCTACCTGGTTAAATAAAGGTGTTCTCAACTAGCCTACCTGGTTAAATAAAGGTGTTCTCAACTGGCCTACCGGGTTAAATAAAGGTGTTTTCAACTAGCCTACCTGGTTAAATAAAGGTGTTCTCAACTAGCCTACCTGGTTAAATAAAGGTGTTCTCAACTAGCCTACCTGGTTAAATAAAGGTGTTCTCAACTAGTCTACCTGGTTAAATAAAGGTGTTTTCAACTAGTCTACCTGGTTAAATAAAGGTGTTCTCAACTAGCCTACCTGGTTAAATAAAGGTGTTCTCAACTAGTCTACCTGGTTAAATAAAGGTGTTTTCAACTAGTCTACCTGGTTAAATAAAGGTGTTCTCAACTAGCCTACCTGGTTAAATAAAGGTGTTCTCAACTAGCCTACCTGGTTAAATAAAGGTGTTCTCAACTAGTCTACCTGGTTAAATAAAGGTGTTTTCAACTAGTCTACCTGGTTAAATAAAGGTGTTCTCAACTAGCCTACCTGGTTAAATAAAGGTGTTCTCAACTAGCCTACCTGGTTAAATAAAGGTGTTCTCAACTAGCCTACCTGGTTAAATAAAGGTGTTCTCAACTAGCCTACCTGGTTAAATAAAGGTGTTCTCAACTAGCCTACCTGGTTAAATAAAGGTGTTCTCAACTAGTCTACCTGGTTAAATAAAGGTGTTTTCAACTAGTCTACCTGGTTAAATAAAGGTGTTCTCAACTAGCCTACCTGGTTAAATAAAGGTGGAATAAATAGAAATAAAAAACATTGACAGGTCAGGGAATCAGCCTCGTTGGTTTACTGATGGACACAGAGGTGTTTTGGTAACCTTGCCTGAGACCTGGAGATTTGTGTTAGCTCCCTGGTCTAATGCATAGGCTTTAGCTCAGCGGGCTAACAGGAGACCTGTGTTGGAACCCAGTCGGTCACACTGAAACCACTGTTCTCTTGGTACATAAAGTAAAACCAACGACGTGATCCCTTGCCTCTCTGTCTCCAGGGCACGTTCCCCTACGGTATCGACATCGTAGTAGCAGCGGACTACTTTGCTGTTGGGAACCTGAACAACTGTTACCTGTCCATCAGGTGAGTTAAAGATACTCTCCAGAGGTTTGACCTCTAGGGGAGCTCTTGAGCCAATAATGGACCTCCTTAATAACGAGACACAGTATATTAACCAGGATGAATTACCTGACGTTTGAAAAGAGTCACTACCCGGGGAATGTGGGAGCAATTTCATAATTGTCGACAGACAATTTGTTTGTTTGAAATACTGGGATCTTTTTGTTGTCTGTAAAATGTATTATGCGAGAAATAGTGGTGGAGACGCCTTTATGAGCAAATGAACAGTACCATTCAAACATTTGGACACACCCACTCATTCCACGGTGTGCCAAGAGTGTGCAAAGGTGTCATTAAGGCAAAGGGTGGCTACTTTGTTAAATAAATCAACATATATTGTATATGAGATTCTTCACTTTTTTTTGGTTACTACATGGTTCCATATTTTATATAATAGTTTTAATGTCTTCTCTATTAATCTACAATATGTTATATATTACGTGGCTCTGAGACCACCATCCGCGGGGGGTGGGGGGGGTACACAGCCCGAACGCGCACCTCCCCACAATTCCCAACCAACCCCTCTGCGTTACACGTCCTCTATTCATTTTGAATGTGTTGACAGTTGGAGAAATTGCCTGAGGCTGCAAGACAGAATTTGAAAAATGTCAAAGGTCAACGGTCCAATACTGTAGAACACTGCTGTGGTTACGTGTACACATTTAGGCCGTCTTCACAGAGGGTTGTGTCTTTTAGAAACCATTTCCCTGTGTGTGAGGGGAGTGTACCTGGTGGTAGGAGTCTACCTGGTGGTAGGAGTCTACCTGGTGGTAGTAGTCTACCTGGTGGTAGTAGTCTACCTGGTGGTAGTAGTCTACCTGGTGGTAGTAGGAGTCTACCTGGTGGTGGTAGGAGTCTACCTGGTGGTAGTAGTCTACCTGGTGGTAGTAGTCTACCTGGTGGTGGTAGGAGTCTACCTGGTGGTGGTAGGAGTCTACCTGGTGGTGGTAGGAGTCTACCTGGTGGTGGTAGGAGTCTACCTGGTGGTAGTAGGAGTCTACCTGGTGGTGGTAGGAGTCTACCTGGTGGTGGTAGGAGTCTACCTGGTGGTGGTAGGAGTCTACCTGGTGGTGGTAGGAGTCTACCTGGTGGTAGTAGTAGTCTACCTGGTGGTAGTAGGAGTCTACCTGGTGGTAGGAGTCTACCTGGTGGTAGTAGTCTACCTGGTGGTAGTAGTCTACCTGGTGGTAGGAGTCTACCTGGTGGTAGTAGTCTACCTGGTGGTAGGAGTCTACCTGGTGGTAGTAGTCTACCTGGTGGTAGTAGTCTACCTGGTGGTAGTAGTCTACCTGGTGGTGGTAGGAGTCTACCTGGTGGTGGTAGGAGTCTACCTGGTGGTGGTAGGAGTCTACCTGGTGGTGGTAGGAGTCTACCTGGTGGTGGTAGGAGTCTACCTGGTGGTGGTAGGAGTCTACCTGGTGGTGGTAGGAGTCTACCTGGTGGTGGTAGGAGTCTACCTGGTGGTAGTAGGAGTCTACCTGGTGGTGGTAGGAGTCTACCTGGTGGTGGTAGGAGTCTACCTGGTGGTGGTAGGAGTCTACCTGGTGGTGGTAGGAGTCTACCTGGTGGTAGTAGTCGACCTGGTGGTGGTAGGAGTCTACCTGGTGGTGGTAGGAGTCTACCTGGTGGTGGTAGGAGTCTACCTGGTGGTGGTAGGAGTCTACCTGGTGGTGGTAGGAGTCTACCTGGTGGTGGTAGGAGTCTACCTGGTGGTAGTAGTCGACCTGGTGGTAGTAGTCGACCTGGTGGTGGTAGGAGTCTACCTGGTGGTAGGAGTCTACCTGGTGGTGGTAGGAGTCTACCTGGTGGTAGTAGTAGTCTACCTGGTGGTAGTAGTCGACCTGGTGGTAGGAGTCGACCTGGTGGTAGTAGTAGTCTACCTGGTGGTGGTAGGAGTCTACCTGGTGGTGGTAGGAGTCTACCTGGTGGTGGTAGGAGTCTACCTGGTGGTGGTAGGAGTCTACCTGGTGGTGGTAGGAGTCTACCTGGTGGTGGTAGGAGTCTACCTGGTGGTGGTAGGAGTCTACCTGGTGGTAGTAGTCGACCTGGTGGTGGTAGGAGTCGACCTGGTGGTGGTAGGAGTCGACCTGGTGGTGGTAGGAGTCTACCTGGTGGTGGTAGGAGTCGACCTGGTGGTGGTAGGAGTCTACCTGGTGGTGGTAGGAGTCTACCTGGTGGTAGGAGTCTACCTGGTGGTAGGAGTCTACCTGGTGGTAATAGTCTACCTGGTGGTAATAGTCTACCTGGTGGTAGGAGTCTACCTGGTGGTAGTAGTAGTCTACCTGGTGGTAGTAGTCGACCTGGTGGTAGGAGTCTACCTGGTGGTAGTAGTAGTCTACCTGGTGGTAGTAGTAGTCTACCTGGTAGTAGGAGTCTACCTGGTGGTAGTAGGAGTCTACCTGGTGGTAGTAGGGGTCTACCTGGTGGTAGTAGGAGTCTACCTGGTGGTAGTAGGAGTCTACCTGGTGGTAGTAGTAGTCTACCTGGTGGTAGGAGTCTACCTGGTGGTAGGAGTCTACCTGGTGGTAGTAGTCTACCTGGTGGTAGTAGTCTACCTGGTGGTAGGAGTCTACCTGGTGGTAGGAGTCTACCTGGTGGTAGGAGTCTACCTGGTGGTAGTAGTCTACCTGGTGGTAGTAGGAGTCTACCTGGTGGTAGTAGGAGTCTACCTGGTGGTAGTAGTAGTCTACCTGGTGGTAGTAGTCTACCTGGTGGTAGGAGTCTACCTGGTGGTAGTAGTAGTCTACCTGGTGGTAGGAGTCTACCTGGTGGTGGTAGTAGTCTACCTGGTGGTAGTAGTCTACCTGGTGGTAGTAGTCTACCTGGTGGTAGTAGTAGTCTACCTGGTGGTAGGAGTCTACCTGGTGGTGGTAGTAGTCTACCTGGTGGTAGTAGTCTACCTGGTGGTAGGAGTCTACCTGGTGGTAGGAGTCTACCTGGTGGTAGTAGTAGTCTACCTGGTGGTAGGAGTCTACCTGGTGGTGGTAGTAGTCTACCTGGTGGTAGTAGGAGTCTACCTGGTGGTAGGAGTCGACCTGGTGGTGGTAGGAGTCTACCTGGTGGTAGGAGTCGACCTGGTGGTGGTAGGAGTCTACCTGGTGGTAGGAGTCTACCTGGTGGTAGGAGTCTACCTGGTGGTAGTAGTAGTCTACCTGGTGGTAGTAGTAGTCTACCTGGTGGTAGTAGGAGTCTACCTGGTGGTAGTAGGAGTCTACCTGGTGGTAGTAGGAGTCTACCTGGTGGTAGTAGGAGTCTACCTGGTGGTAGTAGGAGTCTACCTGGTGGTAGGAGTCTACCTGGTGGTGGTAGTAGTCTACCTGGTGGTAGTAGTCTACCTGGTGGTAGGAGTCTACCTGGTGGTAGGAGTCTACCTGGTGGTAGTAGTAGTCTACCTGGTGGTAGGAGTCTACCTGGTGGTGGTAGTAGTCTACCTGGTGGTGGTAGGAGTCTACCTGGTGGTAGGAGTCTACCTGGTGGTGGTAGGAGTCTACCTGGTGGTAGGAGTCGACCTGGTGGTGGTAGGAGTCTACCTGGTGGTAGGAGTCTACCTGGTGGTAGGAGTCTACCTGGTGGTAGGAGTCTACCTGGTGGTAGGAGTCTACCTGGTGGTAGTAGTCTACCTGGTGGTAGTAGTAGTCTACCTGGTAGTAGTAGTCTACCTGGTGGTAGTAGGAGTCTACCTGGTGGTAGTAGGAGTCTACCTGGTGGTAGTAGGAGTCTACCTGGTGGTAGTAGGAGTCTACCTGGTGGTGGTAGGAGTCTACCTGGTGGTAGGAGTCTACCTGGTGGTAGTAGTCTACCTGGTGGTGGTAGTAGTCTACCTGGTGGTAGGAGTCTACCTGGTGGTAGGAGTCGACCTGGTGGTGGTAGGAGTCTACCTGGTGGTAGGAGTCTACCTGGTGGTAGTAGTTGTCTACCTGGTGGTAGTAGTCTACCTGGTGGTAGTAGTCTACCTGGTGGTAGTAGGAGTCTACCTGGTGGTAGTAGGAGTCGACCTGGTGGTAGGAGTCTACCTGGTGGTGGTAGGAGTCTACCTGGTGGTGGTAGGAGTCTACCTGGTGGTGGTAGGAGTCTACCTGGTGGTAGTAGTCTACCTGGTGGTAGTAGTCTACCTGGTGGTAGTAGTCGACCTGGTGGTAGGAGTCGACCTGGTGGTAGGAGTCTACCTGGTGGTAGGAGTCTACCTGGTGGTAGTAGTCTACCTGGTGGTAGGAGTCTACCTGGTGGTAGTAGTCTACCTGGTGGTAGTAGTCTACCTGGTGGTAGTAGTCTACCTGGTGGTAGTAGTCTACCTGGTGGTAGGAGTCTACCTGGTGGTAGTAGTCTACCTGGTGGTAGTAGTCTACCTGGTGGTAGTAGTCTACCTGGTAGTAGGAGTCTACCTGGTGGTGGTAGGAGTCTACCTGGTGTTAGTAGTAGTCTACCTGGTGGTAGTAGTCTACCTGGTGGTAGGAGTCTACCTGGTGGTAGTAGTCTACCTGGTGGTAGTAGTCGACCTGGTGGTAGGAGTCTACCTGGTGGTAGGAGTCTACCTGGTGGTGGTAGGAGTCTACCTGGTGGTAGTAGTCTACCTGGTGGTAGTAGTCTACCTGGTGGTAGGAGTCTACCTGGTGGTAGTAGTAGTCTACCTGGTGGTAGTAGTCAACCTGGTGGTAGGAGTCTACCTGGTGGTGGTAGTAGTCTACCTGGTGGTGGTAGGAGTCTACCTGGTGGTAGTAGTCTACCTGGTGGTAGTAGGAGTCTACCTGGTGGTGGTAGGAGTCTACCTGGTGGTGGTAGGAGTCTACCTGGTGGTGGTAGGAGTCTACCTGGTGGTGGGAGTCTACCTGGTGGTAGTAGTCTACCTGGTGGTAGTAGTCTACCTGGTGGTAGGTGTCTACCTGGTGGTGGTAGTCTACCTGGTGGTAGGAGTCTACCTGGTGGTGGTAGTAGTCTACCTGGTGGTGGTAGGAGTCTACCTGGTGGTGGTAGGAGTCTACCTGGTGGTGGTAGTAGTCTACCTGGTGGTGGTAGTAGTCTACCTGGTGGTGGTAGTCTACCTGGTGGTGGTAGTAGTCTACCTGGTGGTAGGAGTCTACCTGGTGGTGGTAGGAGTCTACCTGGTGGTGGTAGGAGTCTACCTGGTGGTGGTAGGAGTCTACCTGGTGGTGGTAGTAGTCTACCTGGTGGTGGTAGTCTACCTGGTGGTGGTAGTCTACCTGGTGGTGGGAGTCGACCTGGTGGTGGGAGTCGACCTGGTGGTGGGAGTCGACCTGGTGGTGGGAGTCTACCTGGTGGTGGGAGTCTACCTGGTGGTAGGAGTCTACCTGGTGGTGGTAGTCTACCTGGTGGTAGTAGTCTACCTGGTGGTAGGAGTCTACCTGGTGGTAGGAGTCTACCTGGTGGTAGTAGTCTACCTGGTGGTGGTATTCTACCTGGTGGTAGGAGTCTACCTGGTGGTAGTAGCCTACCTGGTGGTGGTAGGAGCCTACCTGGTGGTGGTAGGAGTCTACCTGGTGGTAGTAGTCGACCTGGTGGTAGTAGTCGACCTGGTGGTAGTAGTCTACCTGGTGGTGGTAGTAGTCTACCTGGTGGTGGTAGTAGTCTACCTGGTGGTGGTAGTAGTCTACCTGGTGGTAGGAGTCTACCTGGTGGTGGTAGGAGTCTACCTGGTGGTGGTAGTAGTCTACCTGGTGGTGGTAGTAGTCTACCTGGTGGTAGGAGTCTACCTGGTGGTGGTAGTAGTCTACCTGGTGGTGGTAGTAGTGTACCTGGTGGTACAGTGCCTTGCGAAAGTATTCGCCCCCCTTGAACTTTGCGACCTTTTGCCACATTTCAGGTTTCAAACATAAAGATATAAAACTGTATTTTTTTGTGAAGACTCAACAACAAGTGGGACACAATCATGAAGTGGAACGACATTTATTGGATATTTCAAACTTTTTTAACCAATCAAAAACTGAAAAATTGGGCGTGCAGAATTATTCAGCCCCCTTAAGTTAATACTTTGTAGCGCCACCTTTTGCTGCGATTACAGCTGTAAGTCGCTTGGGGTATGTCTCTATCAGTTTTGCACATCGAGAGACTGACATTTTTTCCCATTCCTCCTTGCAAAACAGCTCGAGCTCAGTGAGGTTGGATGGAGAGCATTTGTGAACAGCAGTTTTCAGTTCTTTCCACATATTCTCGATTGGATTCAGGTCTGGACTTTGACTTGGCCATTCTAACGCCTGGATATGTTTATTTTTGAACCATTCCATTGTAGATTTTGCTTTATGTTTTGGATCATTGTCTTGTTGGAAGACAAATCTCCGTCCCAGTCTCAGGTCTTTTGCAGACTCCATCAGGTTTTCTTCCAGAATGGTCCTGTATTTGGCTCCATCCATCTTCCCATCAATTTTAACCATCTACCCTGTCCCTGCTGAAGAAAAGCAGGCCCAAACCATGATGCTGCCACCACCATGTTTGACAGTGGGGATGGTGTGTTCAGCTGTGTTGCTTTTACGCCAAACATAACGTTTTGCATTGTTGCCAAAAAGTTCAATTTTGGTTTCATCTGACCAGAGCACCTTCTTCCACATGTTTTGTGTGTCTCCCAGGTGGCTTGTGGTAAACTTTAAACAACACTTTTTATGGATATCTTTAAGAAATGTCTTTCTTCTTGCCACTCTTCCATAAAGGCCAGATTTGTGCAATATACGACTGATTGTTGTCCTATGGACAGAGTCTCCCACCTCAGCTGTAGATCTCTGCAGTTCATCCAGAGTGATCATGGGCCTCTTGGCTGCATCTCTGATCAGTCTTCTCCTTGTATGAGCTGAAAGTTTAGAGGGACGGCCAGGTCTTGGTAGATTTGCAGTGGTCTGATACTCCTTCCATTTCAATATAATCGCTTGCACAGTGCTCCTTGGGATGTTTAAAGCTTGGGAAATCTTTTTGTATCCAAATCCGGCTTTAAACTTCTTCACAACAGTATCTCGGACCTGCCTGGTGTGTTCCTTGTTCTTCATGATGCTCTCTGCGCTTTTAACGGACCTCTGAGACTATCACAGTGCAGGTGCATTTATACGGAGACTTGAGTACACACAGGTGGATTGTATTTATCATCATTAGTCATTTAGGTCAACATTGGATCATTCGGAGATCCTCACTGAACTTCTGGAGAGAGTTTGCTGCACTGAAAGTAAAGGGGCTGAATAATTTTGCACGCCCAATTTTTCAGTTTTTGATTTGTTAAAAAAGTTTGAAATATCCAATAAATGTCGTTCCACTTCATGATTGTGTCCCACTTGTTGTTGAATCTTCACAAAAAAATACAGTTTTATATCTTTATGTTTGAAGCCTGAAATGTGGCAAAAGGTCGCAAAGTTCAAGGGGGCCGAATACTTTCGCAAGGCACTGTAGTAGTAGTCTACCTGGTGGTGGTAGTAGTCAACCTGGTGGTGGTAGTAGTCAACCTGGTGGTGGTAGTAGTCTACCTGGTGGTGGTAGTAGTCTACCTGGTGGTGGTAGTAGTCTACCTGGTGGTGGTAGGAGTCTACCTGGTGGTGGTAGGAGTCTACCTGGTGGTGGTAGTAGTCTACCTGGTGGTGGTAGTAGTCTACCTGGTGGTGGTAGTAGTCCACCTGGTGGTGGTTGGAGTCTACCTGGTGGTGGTAGGAGTCTACCTGGTGGTAGTAGTCGACCTGGTGGTGGTAGTAGTCTACCTGGTGGTAGGAGTCTACCTGGTGGTAGTAGTAGTCTACCTGGTGGTGGTAGGAGTCTACCTGGTGGTGGTAGGAGTCTACCTGGTGGTAGGAGTCTACCTGGTGGTGGTAGGAGTCTACCTGGTGGTGGTAGGAGTCTACCTGGTGGTGGTAGGAGTCTACCTGGTGGTGGTAGGAGTCTACCTGGTGTTATACTACCCAGAACCACAGAACATAGCTGTACCATCTGGCCTCAAATGGAGCCTGCCACTTATATTGTAGAAGTATTATTTTTGTAAAGGAGTGTGCATAGGGACATGTCCTTTATGTTGAACCAGGGACGTTTTCTCCTCTTCTCAATGCATCGCTGACGTCTCGGGTATCTGAGCTGTCAAAGCCCTGCCTCTCTGTAGAATGTGACTGTCCCCATAGGTGCCCTATTCTCTACCGGCCCTTGTTTAACGTAGTGCACTAGAATGTCATTTCAGACTCAGCCCTGCCTCTCTGTAGAATGTGACTGTCCTCATCCTAATCCTATGAGTGACGTCTCTACCGCCACCTAGACTGTCAGAGGAAACATTCCTCCCACATCATAGAGTAAAACCTGTTAAAGAATGTAGCCTCGGGGGAGACCCACTACACTTCTGACTGCAGAAGCAGATTACTGTTGAGGCCCAAGATGTTGTTTACTTCCTCAACAATCTGACAATATGTTCTGTAGGCTGACGCTGAATGTTGTTGTAAAAGGAGCCTTCAAATAGCTGTGTCTAGTACTGTAGTTAGTTAGCTGGGTCCGGTACTGTAGTTAGTTAGCTGGGTCCGGTACTGTAGTTAGTTAGCTGGGTCCGGTACTGTAGTTAGTTAGCTGGGTCCAGTACTGTAGTTAGTTAGCTGGGTCCAGTACTGTAGATTAGTTAGCTGGGTCCAGTACTGTAGTTAGTTAGCTGGGTCCAGTACTGTAGATTAGTTAGCTGGGTCCGGTACTGTAGTTAGTTAGTTGGGTCCGGTACTGTAGTTAGTTAGCTGGGTCCGGTACTGTAGATTAGTTAGTTAGCTGGGTCCGGTACTGTAGTTAGTTAGTTAGCTGGGTCCGGTACTGTAGTTAGTTAGTTAGCTGGGTCCGGTACTGTAGTTAGTTAGCTGGGTCCGGTACTGTAGTTAGTTAGCTGGGTCCGGTACTGTAGTTAGTTAGCTGGGTCCGGTACTGTAGATTAGTTAGTTAGCTGGGTCCGGTACTGTAGATTAGTTAGTTAGCTGGGTCCGGTACTGTAGATTAGTTAGTTAGCTGGGTCCGGTACTGTAGATTAGTTAGTTAGCTGGGTCCGGTACTGTAGTTAGTTAGCTGGGTCCAGTACTGTAGATTAGTTAGCTGGGTCCGGTACTGTAGATTAGTTAGCTGGGTCCGGTACTGTAGTTAGTTAGTTGGGTCCGGTACTGTAGTTAGTTAGCTGGGTCCGGTACTGTAGATTAGTTAGTTAGCTGGGTCCGGTACTGTAGTTAGTTAGTTAGCTGGGTCCGGTACTGTAGATTAGTTAGCTGGGTCCGGTACTGTAGATTAGTTAGCTGGGTCCGGTACTGTAGTTAGTTAGCTGGGTCCGGTACTGTAGTTAGTTAGCTGGGTCCGGTACTGTAGTTAGTTAGCTGGGTCCGGTACTGTAGTTAGTTACCTGGGTCCGGTACTGTAGTTAGTTAGCTGGGTCCGGTACTGTAGTTAGTTAGTTGGGTCTGGTACTGTAGTTAGTTAGTTAGCTGGGTCCGGTACTGTAGTTAGTTAGCTGGGTCCGGTACTGTAGTTAGTTAGTTGGGTCCGGTACTGTAGATTAGTTAGCTGGGTCCGGTACTGTAGTTAGTTAGTTGGGTCCGGTACTGTAGTTAGTTAGCTGGGTCCGGTACTGTAGATTAGTTAGTTAGCTGGGTCCGGTACTGTAGTTAGTTAGTTAGCTGGGTCCGGTACTGTAGATTAGTTAGCTGGGTCCGGTACTGTAGTTAGTTAGCTGGGTCCGGTACTGTAGTTAGTTAGCTGGGTCCGGTACTGTAGTTAGTTAGCTGGGTCCGGTACTGTAGTTAGTTAGCTGGGTCCGGTACTGTAGTTAGTTAGCTGGGTCCGGTACTGTAGATTAGTTAGCTGGGTCCGGTACTGTAGTTAGTTAGTTGGGTCCGGTACTGTAGTTAGTTAGTTGGGTCCGGTACTGTAGTTAGTTAGTTGGGTCCGGTACTGTAGTTAGTTAGCTGGGTCCGGTACTGTAGTTAGTTAGCTGGGTCCGGTACTGTAGTTAGTTAGCTGGGTCCGGTACTGTAGTTAGTTAGCTGGGTCCGGTACTGTAGTTAGTTAGCTGGGTCCGGTACTGTAGTTAGTTAGTTAGCTGGGTCCATTACTGTAGTTAGTTAGCTGGGTCCGGTACTGTAGTTAGTTAGCTGGGTCCGGTACTGTAGATTAGTTAGCTGGGTCCGGTACTGTAGTTAGTTAGCTGGGTCCGGTACTGTAGATTAGTTAGCTGGGTCTGGTACTGTAGATTAGTTAGCTAGTGAACTGTTGTGTAAAACCCATTTATGTTGTCGCACCAATACTAGTCTCAAATGCCTCTTTTATTTTGATTTCCCCCACAAAGCCGACCGTTGTTCACCCTGTTATAACATAACCTGTAGTAGTTATAACATTACCTGTAATAGTAGTAGTTATAACATTACCTGTAGTAGTAGTTATAACATTACCTGTAGTAGTAGTAGTAGTAGTTATAACATTACCTGTAGTAGTAGTAGTTATAACATTACCTGTAGTAGTAGTCGTTATAACATTACCTGTAGTAGTAGTAGTAGTTATAACATTACCTGTAGTAGTAGTAGTAGTAGTAGTAGTAGTAGTAGTAGTAGTAGTAGTAGTAGTAGTTATAACATTACCTGTAGTAGTAGTTGGTATAACATTACCTGTAGTAGTAGTAGTTATAACATTACCTGTAGTAGTAGTTGGTATAACATTACCTGTAGTAGTAGTTGGTATAACATTACCTGTAGTAGTAGTTGGTATAACATTACCTGTAGTAGTAGTTGGTATAACATGACCTGTAGTAGTAGTAGTAGTAGTAGTTGGTATAACATTACCTGTAGTAGTAGTAGTAGTTGTAACATTACCTGTAGTAGTAGTTGGTATAACATGACCTGTAGTAGTAGTAGTAGTAGTAGTAGTAGTAGTAGTAGTAGTAGTTGGTATAACATTACCTGTAGTAGTAGTTGTTATAACATTACCTGTAGTAGTAGTAGTTATAACATTACCTGTAGTAGTAGTTGTTATAACATTACCTGTAGTAGTAGTTGGTATAACATTACCTGTAGTAGTAGTTGTTATAACATTACCTGTAGTAGTAGTTGTTATAACATTACCTGTAGTAGTAGTAGTAGTAGTAGTAGTAGTAGTAGTAGTAGTAGTAGTTATAACATTACCTGTAGTAGTAGTTGGTATAACATTACCTGTAGTAGTAGTTGGTATAACATTACCTGTAGTAGTAGTTGGTATAACATTACCTGTAGTAGTAGTTGGTATAACATTACCTGTAGTAGTAGTTGGTATAACATGACCTGTAGTAGTAGTAGTAGTAGTAGTAGTAGTAGTAGTAGTTATAACATTACCTGTAGTAGTAGTTGGTATAACATTACCTGTAGTAGTAGTTGGTATAACATTACCTGTAGTAGTAGTAGTAGTAGTAGTAGTAGTAGTAGTAGTAGTAGTAGTAGTAGTTATAACATTACCTGTAGTAGTAGTTGGTATAACATTACCTGTAGTAGTAGTTGGTATAACATGACCTGTAGTAGTAGTAGTAGTAGTAGTAGTAGTAGTAGTAGTAGTAGTTATAACATTACCTGTAGTAGTAGTTGGTATAACATTACCTGTAGTAGTAGTTGGTATAACATTACCTGTAGTAGTAGTAGTAGTAGTAGTAGTAGTAGTAGTAGTAGTAGTAGTTATAACATTACCTGTAGTAGTAGTAGTTATAACATTACCTGTAGTAGTAGTAGTAGTAGTAGTAGTAGTAGTAGTAGTAGTTATAACATTACCTGTAGTAGTAGTTGGTATAACATTACCTGTAGTAGTAGTTGGTATAACATTACCTGTAGTAGTAGTAGTAGTAGTAGTAGTTATAACATTACCTGTAGTAGTAGTTGGTATAACATTACCTGTAGTAGTAGTTGGTATAACATTACCTGTAGTAGTAGTAGTAGTAGTAGTAGTAGTAGTAGTTATAACATTACCTGTAGTAGTAGTAGTTATAACATTACCTGTAGTAGTAGTAGTAGTAGTTGTTAAAACATTACCTGTTGTAGTAGTTGTTATAACATTACCTATAGTAGTAGTTGCTATAACATTACCTATAGTAGTAGTTGTTATAACATTACCTGTAGTAGTAGTTGTTATAACATTACCTGTAGTAGTAGTAGTAGTAGTTGTAACATTACCTGTAGTAGTAGTTGGTATAACATTACCTGTAGTAGTAGTAGTTATAACATTACCTGTAGTAGTAGTAGTAGTAGTAGTAGTAGTAGTAGTAGTAGTAGTAGTTATAACATTACCTGTAGTAGTAGTTGGTATAACATTACCTGTAGTAGTAGTTGGTATAACATTACCTGTAGTAGTAGTAGTAGTAGTAGTAGTAGTAGTAGTAGTAGTAGTTATAACATTACCTGTAGTAGTAGTTGGTATAACATTACCTGTAGTAGTAGTTGGTATAACATTACCTGTAGTAGTAGTTGGTATAACATTACCTGTAGTAGTAGTAGTAGTAGTAGTAGTAGTAGTAGTAGTTGTTATAACATTACCTGTAGTAGTAGTAGTTATAACATTACCTGTAGTAGTAGTAGTAGTAGTAGTAGTAGTAGTAGTAGTTATAACATTACCTGCAGTAGTAGTTGGTATAACATTACCTGTAGTAGTAGTAGTTATAACATTACCTGTAGTAGTAGTAGTAGTAGTAGTAGTAGTAGTAGTAGTTATAACATTACCTGCAGTAGTAGTTGGTATAACATTACCTGTAGTAGTAGTTGGTATAACATTACCTGTAGTAGTAGTAGTAGTAGTAGTAGTAGTAGTAGTAGTAGTAGTAGTAGTAGTAGTAGTTATAACATTACCTGTAGTAGTAGTTGGTATAACATTACCTGTAGTAGTAGTAGTAGTAGTAGTAGTAGTAGTTGGTATAACATTACCTGTAGTAGTAGTTGGTATAACATTACCTGTAGTAGTAGTAGTAGTAGTAGTAGTAGTAGTAGTAGTAGTTATAACATTACCTGTAGTAGTAGTTGGTATAACATTACCTGTAGTAGTAGTTGGTATAACATTACCTGTAGTAGTAGTAGTAGCAGTAGTAGTAGTAGTAGTAGTAGTAGTAGTAGTAGTTATAACATTACCTGTAGTAGTAGTTGGTATAACATTACCTGTAGTAGTAGTAGTTATAACATTACCTGTAGTAGTAGTAGTTATAACATTACCTGTAGTAGTAGTTGGTATAACATTACCTGTAGTAGTAGTTGGTATAACATTACCTGTAGTAGTAGTAGTAGTAGTAGTAGTAGTAGTAGTAGTAGTAGTAGTAGTAGTAGTAGTTATAACATTACCTGTAGTAGTAGTAGTTATAACATTACCTGTAGTAGTAGTAGTAGTAGTAGTAGTAGTAGTAGTAGTAGTAGTTATAACATTACCTGTAGTAGTAGTTGGTATAACATTACCTGTAGTAGTAGTTGGTATAACATTACCTGTAGTAGTAGTAGTAGTAGTAGTAGTAGTAGTAGTAGTAGTAGTAGTAGTTATAACATTACCTGTAGTAGTAGTTGGTATAACATTACCTGTAGTAGTAGTTGGTATAACATTACCTGTAGTAGTAGTAGTAGTAGTAGTAGTAGTTATAACATTACCTGTAGTAGTAGTAGTTATAACATTACCTGTAGTAGTAGTAGTAGTAGTAGTTGTTAAAACATTACCTGTTGTAGTAGTTGTTATAACATTACCTATAGTAGTAGTTGCTATAACATTACCTATAGTAGTAGTTGTTATAACATTACCTGTAGTAGTAGTTGTTATAACATTACCTGTAGTAGTAGTAGTAGTAGTTGTAACATTACCTGTAGTAGTAGTTGGTATAACATTACCTGTAGTAGTAGTAGTTATAACATTACCTGTAGTAGTAGTAGTAGTAGTAGTAGTAGTAGTAGTAGTAGTAGTTATAACATTACCTGTAGTAGTAGTTGGTATAACATTACCTGTAGTAGTAGTTGGTATAACATTACCTGTAGTAGTAGTAGTAGTAGTAGTAGTAGTAGTAGTAGTAGTTATAACATTACCTGTAGTAGTAGTTGGTATAACATTACCTGTAGTAGTAGTTGGTATAACATTACCTGTAGTAGTAGTAGTAGTAGTAGTAGTAGTAGTTATAACATTACCTGTAGTAGTAGTAGTTATAACATTACCTGTAGTAGTAGTAGTAGTAGTAGTTGTTAAAACATTACCTGTTGTAGTAGTTGTTATAACATTACCTATAGTAGTAGTTGCTATAACATTACCTATAGTAGTAGTTGTTATAACATTACCTGTAGTAGTAGTTGTTATAACATTACCTGTAGTAGTAGTAGTAGTAGTTGTAACATTACCTGTAGTAGTAGTTGGTATAACATTACCTGTAGTAGTAGTAGTTATAACATTACCTGTAGTAGTAGTAGTAGTAGTAGTAGTAGTAGTTATAACATTACCTGTAGTAGTAGTTGGTATAACATTACCTGTAGTAGTAGTTGGTATAACATTACCTGTAGTAGTAGTAGTAGTAGTAGTAGTAGTAGTAGTAGTAGTAGTAGTTATAACATTACCTGTAGTAGTAGTTGGTATAACATTACCTGTAGTAGTAGTTGGTATAACATTACCTGTAGTAGTAGTTGGTATAACATTACCTGTAGTAGTAGTAGTAGTAGTAGTAGTAGTAGTAGTAGTAGTAGTAGTTGTTATAACATTACCTGTAGTAGTAGTAGTTATAACATTACCTGTAGTAGTAGTAGTAGTAGTAGTAGTAGTAGTAGTAGTAGTAGTTATAACATTACCTGCAGTAGTAGTTGGTATAACATTACCTGTAGTAGTAGTAGTTATAACATTACCTGTAGTAGTAGTAGTAGTAGTAGTAGTAGTAGTAGTAGTTATAACATTACCTGCAGTAGTAGTTGGTATAACATTACCTGTAGTAGTAGTTGGTATAACATTACCTGTAGTAGTAGTAGTAGTAGTAGTAGTAGTAGTAGTAGTAGTAGTAGTAGTTATAACATTACCTGTAGTAGTAGTTGGTATAACATTACCTGTAGTAGTAGTAGTAGTAGTAGTAGTAGTAGTAGTAGTTGGTATAACATTACCTGTAGTAGTAGTTGGTATAACATTACCTGTAGTAGTAGTAGTAGTAGTAGTAGTAGTAGTAGTTATAACATTACCTGTAGTAGTAGTTGGTATAACATTACCTGTAGTAGTAGTTGGTATAACATTACCTGTAGTAGTAAAATAGTAATAACCTCTTGCCTTGTTCCCTTCAGTGTTTACATCGCCAGTTTCCCAGAATACACCAGGCCCATGATCGACCACTTGGTAGCCATGAAGATCAACCACTGGGACGGGTAAGGGCCTTTCCTGTCCTCATGTCCTTTACACTTTGATCAAATACTTTCAAACACCGTACTTGATTTAGTTTTCCCGTTACCATGGATCCAATGGAATAGTCCCAGAAGCTAAACCAATGGAATAGTCCCAGAAGCTAAACCAATGGAATAGGCCCAGAAGCTAAACCAATGCAATAGGCCCAGAAGCTAAACCAATGGAATAGGCCCAGAAGCTAAACCAATGGAATAGCCCCAGAAGCTAAACCAATGGAATAGCCCCAGAAGCTAAACCAATGGAATAGTCCCAGAAGCTAAACCAATGGAATAGTCCCAGAAGCTAAACCAATGGAATAGCCCCAGAAGCTAAACCAATGGAATAGTCCCAGAAGCTAAACCAATGGAACAGTCCCAGAAGCTAAACCAATGGAATAGTCCCAGAAGCTAAACCAATGGAATAGTCCCAGAAGCTAAACCAATGGAATAGTCCCAGAAGCTAAACCAATGGAATAGTCCCAGAAGCTAAACCAATGGAATAGTCCCAGAAGCTAAACCAATGGAATAGTCCCAGAAGCTAAACCAATGGAATAGTCCCAGAAGCTAAACCAATGGAACAGTCCCAGAAGCTAAACCAATGGAATAGTCCCAGAAGCTAAACCAATGGAATAGGCCCAGAAGTTGGTACTGTGTGTAGCCTGTTAGAGTAGAAGCCGTTCTATGTAATGGAGAAAGAGGAATTCTCCTCTGCTTGTGTATCTGTTGTTTTGCAGGGTGATTCGACAGCTAGCGACAAAGGCTTTGCATAATCTGACGCCTCAAGCACCTGATTATATGGCCACAACAGGTGAGCTATGTCATTGGTCCTGTTCCCTACCTGCTCTAACACAACACATTGTCTTACTGTGGAATGGACTGGGTGTGTTCATCTGTAGTCACTGTTCCCTACCTGCTCTAACACAACACATTGTCTTAATGTGGAATGGACTGGGTGACATTCATCTGCAGTCACTGTTGTTGAACACATAATAATGGGGTGGCAGAGCGTTGGACTAGTAACCGGAAGGTTGCAAGTTCAAACCCCCGAGCTGACAAGGTACAAATCTGTCGTTCTGCCCCTGAACAAGGCAGTTAACCCACTGTTCCCCGGTAGGCCGTCATTGAAAATAAGAATTTGTTCTGAACTAACTTGCCTAGTTAAATAAAGGTAAAATAAAATAGAGAACACACAGAGAGAGGTCAAAGGGCAATAGGCCAGATTTGAAACTGTGGCGATATCATAGACGTGTACCGGAGGCTGTGTCATTACAGGCAGACCAGCCTGGCCACAAATCATGCAGGTTATATTCAAATAAATGAACCAGACACACACACCTGTGCAGACTCTTGATGTTCTTGCAAAGAATAAAAAGACACATAAAATAATTGAGTTAAAATGACTATTTTATATTTTGATGGTTGTATTTTCAGTTATGCCTCAGCTGCTGCCCATAGCGCTGGGCATTGATCTCCACAGTCGCCACGGCGCCATTCTGGCATCTGCCGAGATCAGCCACGCCCTCTACAAGCTGGCCAATCAGAACAACAGGTACTGCCACCTCACCTCTCAACCAGCCAATCACACTATTGGCCGTAACTTATAGGAAAACCACATGAACGTTGTTGTTTTGTAAATAATCCGTCCGCAATGACAGCTTTTGTTTGGCACATCTGAGCGATCTGTTTCTGCAGGGTGTGTTCATCTGTAGTCACTGTTCACCTACCTGCTGTAAACACAACACGTTGTCTTACTGTGGAATGAACTGGGTGTGTTCATCTTTAGTCACTGTTCACCTACCTGCTGTAAACACAACACGTTGTCTTACTGTGGAATGAACTGGGTGTGTTCATCTGTAGTCACTGTTCACCTACCTGCTGTAAACACAACACGTTGTCTTACTGTGGAATGGACTGGGTGTGTTCATCTGTAGTCACTGTTCACCTACCTGCTGTAAACACAACACGTTGTCTTACTGTGGAATGAACAGTTGAATAACATGAGAATAAAAACATAAGGAAACCCTCACACTGCTCTGGAGAGTATCACTGCTCTTTAATAAGCTTTACGAACCGGTCTCATACGTAGAGAAACCCTCACACTGCTCTGGAGAGTATCACTGCTCTTTAATAAGCTTTACGAACCGGTCTCATACGTAGAGAAACCCTCACACTGCTCTGGAGAGTATCGCTGCTCTTTACGAACCGGTCTCATACGTAGAGAAACCCTCACACTGCTCTGGAGAGTATCACTGCTCTTTAATAAGCTTTACGAACCGGTCTCATACGTAGAGAAACCCTCACACTGCTCTGGAGAGTATCACTGCTCTTTACGAACCGGTCTCATACGTAGAGCTTATTAAAGAGCAGTGTGTGGGTTTCTCTGTTTTGCGGCAGGGTAGCCTAGTGGTTAAGAGCGTTGGACTAGTAACCGGAAGGTTGCAAGTTCAAACCCCCTGAGCTGACAAGGTACAAATCTGTAGTTCTGCCCCTGAACAGGCAGTTAACCCACTGTTCCTAGGCCGTCATTGAAAATAAGAATTTGTTCTTAACTGACTTGCCTGGTTAAATAAAGGTTAAATAAATAAAAAATATCAACACATGATTTGACTTCCTGATTTGACTGAAGCCCTTGGCTCCTATAAAGTCATAAGTCATTGACCGTCTCTATCTCTCTTGTAGACCCGGCTGTGTGTGAGATATGTACTGTCTGGGGGATGTTAAACATTTCTGTTGTTCGCTGTGGACAGTAAAATTGTATTGTACTGGATTGTAGACCGGTGACAGAGCTCATCTCTTCAGACTGTGTGGATGGACTCAAGAGCATTCACCAGAGGGTTAGTTCACTTCTCGCTTGTTACTCTCTCTCTTTCTCTCTGTCTCTCACTACCCCCCCCCCCCCCCGTCTGTCTCTCACTACCCCCCCGTCTGTCTCTCACTACCCTCCATCTGTCTCTCTCTCTCTCTCTCCTTCAATGTCTTTTCACTCACATACATATTGTCTCAAGTGTTGACCATTCACCTGAGTCAGTTGTACCAACATAGGTACCTGTTAATGTTGTGTTTTAAAGTTGTAAATCACCAGTCTGTTCGTCTCTAAACATGTCGTCATGTGTTTGTTTTGTCTTCCAGCTATTTGACAGAAAGCAGTACAGGTCAGCACTGTTACTTTCCACATTTTACTCATTCTTTTATAGACTGTTTCAGATTATTATTATTATTATTATTTATTTATTTATTTTGAAATGGAATGCCTCTTTAAGGTTTCAGACCAATATGTTGTGCGACCTCAACAAATCTTTGTTGTTGTTGTTGTGTCCTGTCTGTGTAGGGGTTTTGGTGGTGAGCTGATGAGGCCTGCAGTCTGTTCTCTCATTGAGAACATGTCCCTCTCCAAGATGCCGTTCAAGGACGACCCCGTCATCAGTGAGTTTTCACATCGGTGATATTCAGACCGTAGCTGAATGATTACTCCAGCTAGCAGGGTTCCCCAATAGATGACCCACGGGCCAAATTCATCCCCCCCGGGGGATTTGATGTGTTTTCAGAGATGGGATAATAATGGACAAACCACATCCTACCGTTAGAGCCAGGAGGGACAGTACTGACACGTTGTAACAGAGTTAACCCCTGGCAGTGTCTGTACTGTTCAGACCACTGACACGTCATAACAGAGTTAACCCTGTCTGTTTCAGCTGGCTGGTAGTGTCTGTACTGTGTCTGTTTCAGCTGCCTGGCAGTGTCTGTACTGTTCAGACCACTGACACGTCAAAACAGAGTTAACCCTGTCTGTTTCAGCTGGCTGGTAGTGTCTGTACTGTGTCTGTTTCAGCTGCCTGGCAGTGTCTGTACTGTTCAGACCACTGACACGTCAAAACAGAGTTAACCCTGTCTGTTTCAGCTGGCTGGTAGTGTCTGTACTGTGTCTGTTTCAGCTGCCTGGTAGTGTCTGTACTGTTCAGACCACTGACACGTCATAACAGAGTTAACCCTGTCTGTTTCAGCTGGCTGGTAGTGTCTGTACTGTGTCTGTTTCAGCTGCCTGGCAGTGTCTGTACTGTTCAGACCACTGACACGTCAAAACAGAGTTAACCCTGTCTGTTTCAGCTGGCTGGTAGTGTCTGTACTGTGTCTGTTTCAGCTGCCTGGCAGTGTCTGTACTGTTCAGACCACTGACACGTCATAACAGAGTTAACCCTGTCTGTTTCAGCTGGCTGGTAGTGTCTGTACTGTGTCTGTTTCAGCTGCCTGGTAGTGTCTGTACTGTTCAGACCACTGACACGTCATAACAGAGTTAACCCTGTCTGTTTCAGCTGGCTGGTAGTGTCTGTACTGTGTCTGTTTCAGCTGCCTGGTAGTGTCTGTACTGTTCAGACCACTGACACTTCATAACAGAGTAAACCCCTGTCTGTTTCAGCTGGCTGGCAGTGGCTGATAGACGACACCTTGAAGAGCCTCCACCTCATCTCACCTGGACCGAGGGACGGTATCAAGGTACAGTACAGCATTCTACATCCTTTTCCCCCTAACCACTAAACCTAACCATTACCTTAACCCTAACCACTAACCCTAACCATTACCTTAACCCTAACCACTAAACCTAACCATTACCTTAACCCTAACCACTAAACCTAACCATTACCTTAACCCTAACCACTAAACCTAACCATTACCTTAACCCTAACTGTTAAACCTAACCACTAAACCTAACCATTACCTTAACCCTAACTGTTAAACCTAACCATTACCTTAACCCTAACTGTTAAACCTAACCCCTAACCCTAACCATTACCTTAACCCTAACTGTTAAACCTAACCTTAACCCTAACCTTAACCCTAACCACTAACCCTAACCATTTCCTTAACCCTAACCACTAAACCTAACCATTACCTTAACCCTAACCACTAACCCTAACCATTACCTTAACCCTAACTGTTAAACCTAACCACTAAACCTAACCATTACCTTGACCCTAACTGTTAAACCTAACCATTACCTTAACCCTAACTGTTAAACCTAACCACTAACCCTAACCATTACCTTAACCCTAACTGTTAAACCTAACCCTAACCTTAACCCTAACCACTAACCCTAACCATTTCCTTAACCCTAACTGTTAAATCTAACCCCTAACCCTAACCATTACTTTAACCCTAACTGTTAAACCTAACCCCTAATTTTAACCGTAATTCTAAGCCTAACCTCTAAGCCTAAAAAAGCCTTTTTGTCCGAATGTTCCTTGTTTTACTATCCTTGTGATTACACACACACACACACACACACACACACACACACACACACACACACACACACACACCCCATATTGTGAAATTGCTTTTTTGTGGGATTTACATTGTACAGTCCTTTGGAAAGTATTCAGACCCCTTGACTTTCCCCACATTTTGTTACTTTACAGCCTTATTCTAATATTGATTAAATATTTTTTGTTCCTCATCAAATCTACGCACAATACCCCATAATGACAAGGCAAAAACTTTTTTTGCTAATTTATTAAAAATAAAAAACTTTACCCAGTACTTTGTTGAAGCACCTTTGGCAGCGATTACAGCCTCAAGTCTTCTTGGGTATGAGGCTACAAGCTTGGCACGCCTGTATTTGGGGAGTTTCTCCCATTCTGCTCTGCAGATCCTCTCAAGCTCTGTCAGGTTGGATGGGGAGCGTCGCTGCACAGCTATTTTCAGGTCTCTCCAGAGATGTTCGATCAGGTTCAAGTCCGGGCTCTGGCTGGGCCACTCAAGGACATTCAGAGACTTGTCCCAAAGCCACTCATGCCTTGTCTTGGCTGTGTGTTTAGGGTCGTTGTCCTGTTGGAAGGTGAACTGTTGCCCCAGTCTGAGGTCCTGAGCGCTCTGGAGCAGGTTTTCATCAAGTGTCTCTCTGTACTTTGCTCCGTTCATCTTTGACTCAATCCTGACTAGTCTCCCAGTCCATGCCGATGAAAAACATCCCCACAACAGGATTCTGCCACCACCATGCTTCACCGTAGGGATGGTGCCAGGTTTCCCCCAGACGTGAAGCTTGGCATTCAGGCCAAAGAGTTTAATCTTGGTTTCATCAGACCAGAGAATCTTGTTTCTCATGGTCTGAGAGTCTTTAGGTGCCTTTTGGCAAATTCCAAGCGGGCTGTCATGTGCCTTTCACTGAGGAGCGGCTTCCATCTGGTCACTCTAACATAAAGGCCTGATTGATGGAGTGCTGCAGAGATGGTTGTCCTTCTGGAAGGTTCTCCCATCTCCACAGAGGAACTCTGGAGCTCTGTCAGAGTGACCATCACCTTCTTCCCAGATTGCTCAGTTTGGCCGGGAAGCCAGTTCTAGGAAGAGTCTTGAGGGTTCCAAACTTCTCCTATTTAAGAATGATGGCGACCACTTTGTTCTTGGAAACCTTCAATGCTACACAGTTTTTTTGGTACCCTTCCCCAGATTTTTGTGGCTCGACACAATCCTGTCTCGGAGCTCCATGGAGAATTCCTTCAACCTCATGGCTTGGTTTTTGCTCTGACGTGCACTGTCAACTGTGGGACCTTATATAGACAGGTGTGTGCCTTTCCAAATGATGACCAATCAAGTGAATTTACTACCAGTGGGCTCCAATTAAACATCTCAAGGATGATCAATGGAAACAGGATGCAGCTGAGCAAAATGTCAAGTCTCATAGCAAAGGGTCTGAATACTTATTTAAATATGACATTTAAGTTAAAAATATATATATATAAATTTGCTAACATTTCTAAAAACCTGTTTTTGCTTTGTCAGTATGAGGTATTGTGTTTAGATTGCTGAGGATTTTTATTTATTTAATACATTTTAGAGTAAGGCTGTAACATAACAAAATGTGGAAAAATGTGGTCCTCCCCCCTATAGGAGGCAGCGGTGTCAGCCCTGGCAGCTCTGTGTGAGCAGTACTACCAGCCCCAGCCAGGCATGGCTGACCCCCAGATGCAGGGTGAGTAGCACTGTACCAGGGGTCAGGGAGCGCCATTAGAATGCTTCATAAAAACTAGCCATACCTAACACAGGTGTGTGTGTGTGTCTGTGTGTGTGTGTCTGTGTGTGTGTGTGTGTGTGTGTGTTTTCTTTGTGTAGAGGTCCTGGTGTCCCAGTATATAGCAGGGTTAAAGAGTACAGAGGTATTGACCCGATGTGGCAGTGCACTGGCCCTGGGTTCTCTACCAAGGTTCATGATCCATGGAAAACTACACCAGGTACTGTACACCTGTTAGTTAATAACACCTGTTAGTTAATACCACTACACCTGTTAGTTAATATCACCTGTTAGTTAATAACACCTGTTAGTTAATACCACTACACCTGTTAGTTAATATCACCTGTTAGTTAATAACACCTGTTAGTTAATAACACATGTTAGTTAATAACACCTGTTAGTTAATAACACATGTTAGTTAATACAACTACACCTGTTAGTTAATAACACCTGTTAGTTAATTACACTACACCTGTTAGTTAACACTACACCTGTTAGTTAATAACACCTGTTAGTTAATTACACTACACCTGTTAGTTAATAACACTACACCTGTTAGGTAATAACACCTGTTAATAACACTACACCTGTTAGTTAATAACACCTGTTAGTTAATAACACTACACCTGTTAGTTAACACTACACCTGTTAGTTAATAACACCTGTTAGTTAATTACACTACACCTGTTAGTTAATAACACTACACCTGTTAGGTAATAACACCTGTTAATAACACTACACCTGTTAGTTAATAACACCTGTTAGTTAATAACACTACACCTGTTAGTTAACACTACACCTGTTAGTTAATAACACCTGTTAGTTAATTACACTACACCTGTTAGTTAATAACACCTGTTAGTTAATACCACTACACCTGTTAGTTAATAACACCTGTTAGTTAATAACACTACACCTGTTAGTTAATATCACCTGTTAGTTAATAACACCTGTTAGTTAATAACACTACACCTGTTAGTTAATACCACTACACCTGTTAGTTAATAACACCTGTTAGTTAATACCACTACACCTGTTAGTTAATAACACCTGTTAGTTAATACCACTACACCTGTTAGTTAATAACACCTGTTAGTTAATTACACTACACCTGTTAGTTAATAACACTACACCTGTTAGGTAATAACACCTGTTAGTTAATAACACTACACCTGTTAGTTAATAACACCTGTTAGTTAATAACACCTGTTAGTTAATAACACTACACCTGTTAGTTAATACCACTACACCTGTTAGTTAATAACACCTGTTAGTTAATTACACTACACCTGTTAGTTAATAACACCTGTTAGTTAATACCACTACACCTGTTAGTTAATAACACCTGTTAGTTAATAACACTACACCTGTTAGTTAATAACACTACACCTGTTAGTTAATAACACTACACCTGTTAGGTAATAACACTACACCTGTTAGTTAATAACACCTGTTAGTTAATAACACAACACCTGTTAGTTAATAACACTACACCTGTTAGTTAATAACACTACACCTGTTAGTTAATAACACCTGTTAGTTAATAACACCTGTTAGTTAATAACACTACACCTGTTAGTTAATAACACTACACCTGTTAGTTAATATCACTACACCTGTTAGTTAATAACACCTGTTAGTTAATAACACTACACCTGTTAGTTAATAACACTACACCTGTTAGTTAATATCACTACACCTGTTAGTTAATAACACCTGTTAGTTAATAACACTACACCTGTTAGTTAATAACACCTGTTAGTTAATAACACCTGTTAGTTAATAACACTACACCTGTTAGTTAATAACACCTATTAGTTAATAACACCTGTTAGTTAATAACACTACATCTGTTAGTTAATAACACCTGTTAGTTAATTACACTACACCTGTTAGTTAATAACACTACACCTGTTAGTTAACACTACACCTGTTAGTTAATTACACCTGCTAGTTAATAACACTACACCTGTTAGTTAATAACACCTGTTAGTTAATAACACCTGTTAGTTAATTACACTACACCTGTTAGTTAATAACACTACACCTGTTAGTTAATAACACTACACCTGTTAGTTAATTACACCTGTTAGTTAATTACACCTGTTAGTTAATTACACCTGTTAGTTAATAACACTACACCTGTTAGTTAATAACACTACACCTGTTAGTTAATACCACTACACCTGTTAGTTAATTACACCTGTTAGTTAATAACACCTGTTAGTTAATAACACCTGTTAGTTAACTACACCTGTTAGTTAATAACACTACACCTGTTAGTTAGTAACACCTGTTAGTTAATAACACTACACCTGTTAGTTAATATCACCTGTTAGTTAATAACACCTGTTAGTTAATACCACTACACCTGTTAGTTAATATCACCTGTTAGTTAATAACACCTGTTAGTTAATAACACCTGTTAGTTAATACCACTACACCTGTTAGTTAGTAACACCTGTTAGTTAATAACACTACACCTGTTAGTTAGTAACACCTGTTAGTTAATAACACCACACCTGTTAGTTAATAACACTACACCTGTTAGTTAATACCACTACACCTGTTAGTTAATTACACCTGTTAGTTAATAACACCTGTTAGTTAATTACACCTGTTAGTTAATAACACTACACCTGTTAGTTAATAACACTACACCTGTTAGTTAATTACACTACACCTGTTAGTTAATTACACTACACCTGTTAGTTAATAACACTACACCTGTTAGTTAGTAACACCTGTTAGTTAATAACACTACACCTGTTAGTTAATAACACTACACCTGTTAGTTAGTAACACCTGTTAGTTAATAACACCTGTTAGTTAATAACACCTGTTAGTTAGTAACACCTGTTAGTTAATAACACTACACCTGTTAGTTAATAACACTACACCTGTTAGTTAGTAACACCTGTTAGTTAGTAACACCTGTTAGTTAATAACACCTGTTAGTTAATAACACCTGTTAGTTAGTAACACCTGTTAGTTAATAACACTACACCTGTTAGTTAGTAACACCTGTTAGTTAATAACACCTGTTAAATACACCTGTTAGTTAATAACACCTGTTAGTTAATTACACTACACCTGTTAGTTAATAACACCTGTTAGTTAATAACACCACACCTGTTAGTTAATAACACCTGTTAGTTAATTACACTACACCTGTTAGTTAATAACACTACACCTGTTAGTTAATAACACCTGTTAGTTAATTACACTACACCTGTTAGTTAATAACACTACACCTGTTAGTTAATAACACAACACCTGTTAGTTAATTACACTACACCTGTTAGTTAATAACACCACACCTGTTAGTTAATAACACCACACCTGTTAGTTAAATACACCTGTTAGTTAATAACACCTGTTAGTTAATAACACCTGTTAGTTAGTAACACCTGTTAGTTAGTAACACCTGTTAGTTAGTAACACCTGTTAGTTAGTAACACCTGTTAGTTAATAACACCTGTTAGTTAATAACACCTGTTAGTTAATAACACCTATTAGTTAATAACACCTGTTAGTTAATAACACTACACCTGTTAGTTAATAACACCTGTTAGTTAGTAACACTACACCTGTTAGTTAATAACACCTGTTAGTTAATAACACCTATTAGTTAATAACACCTGTTAGTTAATAACACTACACCTGTTAGTTAATAACACCTGTTAGTTAGTAACACTACACCTGTTAGTTAATAACACCTGTTAGTTAATAACACCTATTAGTTAATAACACCTGTTAGTTAATAACACTACACCTGTTAGTTAATTACACCTGTTAGTTAATAACACTACACCTGTTAGTTAAATACACCTGTTAGTTAATAACACCTGTTAGTTAATAACACCTGTTAGTTAATTATACTACACCTGTTAGTTAATAACACCTGTTAGTTAATAACACTACACCTGTTAGTTAAATACACCTGTTAGTTAATAACACCTGTTAGTTAATAACACCTGTTAGTTAATTACACTACACCTGTTAGTTAATAACACTACACCTGTTAGTTAACACTACACCTGTTAGTTAATTACACCTGCTAGTTAATAACACTACACCTGTTAGTTAATAACACCTGTTAGTTAATAACACCTGTTAGTTAATTACACTACACCTGTTAGTTAATAACACTACACCTGTTAGTTAATAACACTACACCTGTTAGTTAATAACACCTGTTAGTTAATAACACCTGTTAGTTAATTACACTACACCTGTTAGTTAATAACACTACACCTGTTAGTTAATAACACTACACCTGTTAGTTAATTACACCTGTTAGTTAATTACACCTGTTAGTTAATTACACCTGTTAGTTAATAACACTACACCTGTTAGTTAATAACACTACACCTGTTAGTTAATACCACTACACCTGTTAGTTAATTACACCTGTTAGTTAATAACACCTGTTAGTTAATAACACCTGTTAGTTAACTACACCTGTTAGTTAATAACACTACACCTGTTAGTTAGTAACACCTGCTAGTTAATAACACCTGTTAGTTAATTACACTACACCTGTTAGTTAATAACACTACACCTGTTAGTTAGTAACACCTGTTAGTTAATAACACTACACCTGTTAGTTAATATCACCTGTTAGTTAATAACACCTGTTAGTTAATACCACTACACCTGTTAGTTAATATCACCTGTTAGTTAATAACACCTGTTAGTTAATAACACCTGTTAGTTAATACCACTACACCTGTTAGTTAGTAACACCTGTTAGTTAATAACACTACACCTGTTAGTTAGTAACACCTGTTAGTTAATAACACCACACCTGTTAGTTAATAACACTACACCTGTTAGTTAATACCACTACACCTGTTAGTTAATTACACCTGTTAGTTAATAACACCTGTTAGTTAATTACACCTGTTAGTTAATAACACTACACCTGTTAGTTAATAACACTACACCTGTTAGTTAATTACACTACACCTGTTAGTTAATAACACTACACCTGTTAGTTAGTAACACCTGTTAGTTAATAACACTACACCTGTTAGTTAATAACACTACACCTGTTAGTTAGTAACACCTGTTAGTTAATAACACCTGTTAGTTAATAACACCTATTAGTTAGTAACACCTGTTAGTTAATAACACTACACCTGTTAGTTAATAACACTACACCTGTTAGTTAGTAACACCTGTTAGTTAGTAACACCTGTTAGTTAATAACACCTGTTAGTTAATAACACCTGTTAGTTAATAACACCTGTTAGTTAGTAACACCTGTTAGTTAATAACACTACACCTGTTAGTTAGTAACACCTGTTAGTTAATAACACCTGTTAAATACACCTGTTAGTTAATAACACCTGTTAGTTAATAACACCACACCTGTTAGTTAATAACACCTGTTAGTTAATTACACTACACCTGTTAGTTAATAACACTACACCTGTTAGTTAATAACACCTGTTAGTTAATTACACTACACCTGTTAGTTAATAACACAACACCTGTTAGTTAATAACACAACACCTGTTAGTTAATAACACTACACCTGTTAGTTAATAACACCTGTTAGTTAATTACACTACACCTGTTAGTTAATAACACTACACCTGTTAGTTAATAACACCTGTTAGTTAATAACACCACACCTGTTAGTTAATAACACCTGTTAGTTAATTACACTACACCTGTTAGTTAATAACACTACACCTGTTAGTTAATAACACCTGTTAGTTAATAACACTACACCTGTTAGTTAATAACACAACACCTGTTAGTTAATTACACTACACCTGTTAGTTAATAACACCACACCTGTTAGTTAATAACACCACACCTGTTAGTTAAATACACCTGTTAGTTAATAACACCTGTTAGTTAATAACACCTGTTAGTTAATTATACTACACCTGTTAGTTAATAACACCTGTTAGTTAATAACACCTGTTAGTTAATAACACCTATTAGTTAATAACACCTGTTAGTTAATAACACTACACCTGTTAGTTAATAACACCTGTTAGTTAGTAACACTACACCTGTTAGTTAATAACACTACACCTGTTAGTTAAATACACCTGTTAGTTAATAACACCTGTTAGTTAATAACACCTGTTAGTTAATTATACTACACCTGTTAGTTAATAACACCTGTTAGTTAATAACACCTGTTAGTTAATAACACCTATTAGTTAATAACACCTGTTAGTTAATAACACTACACCTGTTAGTTAATAACACCTGTTAGTTAGTAACACTACACCTGTTAGTTAATAACACTACACCTGTTAGTTAATAACACCTGTTAGTTAGTAACACTACACCTGTTAGTTAATAACACTACACCTGTTAGTTAATAACACCTGTTAGTTAATAACACTACACCTGTTAGTTAATAACACTACACCTGTTAGTTAATAACACTACACCTGTTAGTTAATAACACTACACCTGTTAGTTAATAACACTACACCTGTTAGTTAATAACACCTGTTAGTTAATAACACCTGTTAGTTAATAACACTACACCTGTTAGTTAGTAACACCTGTTAGTTAATAACACTACACCTGTTAGTTAATAACACTACACCTGTTAGTTAATAACACCTGTTAGTTAATAACACCTGTTAGTTAATTACACTACACCTGTTAGTTAATAACACTACACCTGTTAGTTAATTACACTACACCTGTTAGTTAATAACACTACACCTGTTAGTTAATAACACCTGTTAGTTAATAACACTACACCTGTTAGTTAATTACACTACACCTGTTAGTTAATAACACTACACCTGTTAGTTAATAACACCTGTTAGTTAATAACACTACACCTGTTAGTTAATTACACTTAATTACACTACACCTGTTAGTTAATAACACTACACCTGTTAGTTAATTACACCTGTTAGTTAATAACACTACACCTGTTAGTTAATTACACCTGTTAGTTAATAACACTACACCTGTTAGTTAATAACACTACACCTGTTAGTTAATAACACCTGTTAGTTAATAACACTACACCTGTTAGTTAATTACACTTAATTACACTACACCTGTTAGTTAATAACACTACACCAGGTACTCTGTTGTAGCAGCGTTGAACACAGGGCCTCAGGTCAGTTTCAGCAGGACACGTTATGTCAGACTTGTGTCTTTCAGATCCTGTCAGGTCTTCAGCAGAGCTGTAGTCAGAGGGAGGTGTGCTTCACAGAGGCCAGGAGAGATGCTGCCAAGGCCATGGCACAGTGAGTCTGTACTCTGTACTCTTCCATCCTCTTCTTCATCTATCTCCACTCCTCTCCCTCTACTCCTCCACCTTTCTACTCCTCCCCCTCTACTCCTCCACCTTTCTACTCCTCCCCCTTTACTCCTCCTCCCCCTTTACTCCTCCTCCCTCCACTCCTCCACCTCTCTACTCCTCCTCCCTCTACTCCTCCACCTCTCTACTCCTCCTCCTTCCACCTCTCTACTCCTCCACCTCGCTACTCCTCCTCCCTCCACATCTCTACTCCTCCACCTCTCTACTCCTCCTCCTTCCACTCCTCGACCTCTCCTCCCCCTTTACTCCTCCTCCCTCCACTCCTCCACCTCTCTACTCCTCCTCCACCTCTCTACTCCTCCTCCCTCCACCTCTCTACTCCTCCTCCCCTTTTACTCCTCCTCCCCCTTTACTCCTCCACCTCTCCACTCCTCCACCTCTCTACTCCTCCTCCCTCCACTCCTCCACCTCTCTACTCCTCCTCCCTCCACTCCTCCACCTCTCTACTCCTCCTCCACCTCTCTACTCCTCCTCCCTCCACTCCTCCACCTCTCTACTCCTCCTCCCTCCACCTCTCTACTCCTCCTCCCTCCACTCCTCCACCTCTCTACTCCTCCTCCCTCCACCTCTCTACTCCTCTCTCCACCTCTCTACTCCTTCTCCCTCCACCTCTCTACTCCTCCTCCCTCCACCTCTCTACTCCTCCTCCCTCCACCTCTCTACTCCTCCTCCCTCCACCTCTCTACTCCTCCTCCCTCCACTCCTCCACCTCTCTACTCCTCCTCCCTCCACTCCTCCACCTCTCTACTCCTCCACCTCTCTACTCCTCCTCCCTCCACTCCTCCACCTCTCTACTCCTCCTCCCTCCACTCCTCCACCTCTCTACTCCTCCACCTCTCTACTCCTCCACCTCTCTACTCCTCCCTCCACTCCTCCACCTCTCTACTCCTCCTCCCTCCACTCCTCCACCTCTCTACTCCTCCACCTCTCTACTCCTCCTCCCTCCACTCCTCCTCCCTCCACTCCTCCACCTCTCTACTCCTCCTCCCTCCACTCCTCCACCTCTCTACTCCTCCACCTCTCTACTCCTCCACCTCTCTACTCCTCCTCCCTCTACTCCTCCCTCTACTCCTCCACCTCTCTACTCCTCCCTCTACTCCTCCACCTCTCTACTCCTCCACCTCTCTACTCCTCCACCTCTCTACTCCTCCACCTCTCTACTCCTCCACCTCTCTACTCCTCCACCTCTCTACTCCTCCTCCCTCCACTCCTCCACCTCTCTACTCCTCCACCTCTCTACTCCTCCTCCCTCCACTCCTCCACCTCTCTACTCCTCCTCCCTCCACTCCTCCACCTCTCTTCTCCTCCTCCCTCCACCTCTCTACTCCTCCACCTCTCTACTCCTCCACCTCTCTACTCCTCCTCCCTCCACTCCTCCACCTCTCTACTCCTCCTCCCTCCACTCCTCCACCTCTCTACTCCTCCTCCCTCCACTCCTCCACCTCTCTACTCCTCCACCTCTCTACTCCTCCTCCCTCCACTCCTCCACCTCTCTACTCCTCCTCCCTCCACTCCTCCACCTCTCTACTCCTCCACCTCTCTACTCCTCCACCTCTCTACTCCTCCTCCCTCTACTCCTCCCTCTACTCCTCCACCTCTCTACTCCTCCACCTCTCTACTCCTCCACCTCTCTACTCCTCCACCTCTCTACTCCTCCTCCCTCCACTCCTCCACCTCTCTACTCCTCCACCTCTCTACTCCTCCACCTCTCTACTCCTCCTCCCTCCACTCCTCCACCTCTCTACTCCTCCTCCCTCCACTCCTCCACCTCTCTTCTCCTCCTCCCTCCACTCCTCCCCCCTGTACTCCTCCACCTCTCCCTCCCTGACTCCTTCCCTCCCTCCCTCCCTGTCTGTCTAGTTGTTTGTCTTCTGGGGTAAGAGGTCAACTGTAGTGTTAGGGTTGTAGTCAGAAGTAAATAGCCATCTGGTTGTACCTGTAGGACCTGTCTATCATGTCTGTCCTCCCCTCGTGTTTCCCCTCCGTCTGTCTCTAACCCGTCTAACTCTGTCTGAATCTTACCCTTCCTCTCTAACTCTGTCTGAATCTTACCCTTCCTCTCTAACTCTGTCTGAATCTTACCCTTCCTCTCTAACTCTGTCTGAATCTTACCCTTCCTCTCTAACTCTGTCTGAATCTTACCCTTCCTCTCTAACTCTGTCTGAATCTTACCCTTCCTCTCTAACTCTGTCTGAATCTTACCCTTCCTCTCTAACTCGGTCTGAATCTTACCCTTCCTCTCTAACTCTGTCTGAATCTTACCCTTCCTCTCTAACTCTGTCTGAATCTTACCCTTCCTCTCTAACTCTGTCTGAATCTTACCCTTCCTCTCTAACTCTGTCTGAATCTTACCCTTCCTCTCTAACTCATTGTTCTTTTCTTTCAATATATCCAACTCAGACTTTCTCTCTCTCTCTCTCTTTCTCTCTCTCTCTCTCTCTCTCTCTCTCTCTCTCTCTCTCTTTCAATTTAATTTCAATGTCAATTCAAGGGGCTTTATTGGCATGGGAAACAGAGTTTAACATTGCCAAAGCAAGTGAAGTAGATAACAAATAAAAGTGAAATGAACAATAAAAAGTAGTTTTTATTGTCTCTCTCCCCTCCCCTCCCCCTCGATCTACCTGTCTCTCTGTCAGGGTGTGTGTGACATCGGGGGTATCAGCCCAGGGTGGTTCTGATTCTGTGGTGTGTGAGGGGAATGTGTCCGCTGTCTACGGAGCTCTGCTGGACTGTATGACTGACTACACACTGGACAGCAGAGGAGACGTAGGAGCCTGGTGAGTGAGACACACACACACACACACACTACCCCAAGTTTACCCCTGCCCAGAGGGCCTGAATCACTCCCTTTCAAGACTCCTCTCCCTGCCCTACAGGCATGTGTCACACCTGGTGGCCCCGGGCAATGCTTAGTTAGTTTACCTGACAGGAATGTCACCTGGCGTGTCACCTGGGCCTGCTGTGGCACGGACTTTCTCCTTTTCTCTTTGTTGTGTGATCTCTATCTGTCTATCCTCTCTCTCTTTCTCTCTCTGTCCCTCTCTGTCTCTCTCTCTGTCTCTCTCTGTCTGTCTATCCTCTCTCTGTCTCTCTCTCTCTCTCTCTCTCTCTCTCTCTCTCTCTCTCTGTCTCTCTCTCCCTCTGTCTGTCTCTGTCTCTATCTGTCTCTGTCTCTCTCTCTCTCTCTCTCTCTCTCTCCCTCTGTCTGTCTGTCTGTCTCTCTCTCTGTCTCTATCTCTCTCTCTCTCTGTCTCTCTCTGTGTCTCTCTCCCTCTCTGTCTGTCTGTCTGTATCTGTCTCTCTCCCTCTCTCTCTGTCTGTCTGTATCTATCTCTGTCTCTCTTTCGCTCGCTCTGTCTGTCTGTATCTATATCTCTCTCTCACTTGCTCTGTCTGTCTCTGTCTGTCTCTGTCTGTCTGTCTGTCTGTCTGTCTGTCTGTCTGTCTGTCTGTCTGTCTGTCTGTCTGTATCTGTCTCTCACTCACTCTCTCGCTCTGTCTGTTTGTATCTATCTCTCTCTGTCTCTCTATCTCTCTCTCTCTCTCTGTCACTCTCGCTGTCCTTCTCCCTGTCTTTCTCTCTCTCTCTGTCGTTCTGTCTTTCCGTCTTTCTCTCTCTCTCTCTCCCTTCTCCAGTGGGGGCACATTCCTCTGTGAGGTGGAGTAAGAGAGGAGGAAGGAGAGACATGTCGTGAGGTTGAATCATCATACCTTTTGTTCTAACAGGACAGTCCTGTGGCTGATATCTGTTTCTGATTGGTTTAACCAGGTCTGTTGCCTGGCCTTCAATGCTGCTGCTCACCAAACATCAACTAACTGTTACTTTGAACTGGTTGCTTCTTTTTTTATTTTTTTACAATTTTATTCCACCTTTATTTAACCAGGTAGACTAGTTGAGAACACCTTTATTTAACCAGGTAGACTAGTTGAGAACACCTTTATTTAACCAGGTAGACTAGTTGAGAACACCTGTATTTAACCAGGTAGACTAGTTGAGAACACCTTTATTTAACCAGGTAGACTAGTTGAGAACACCTTTATTTAACCAGGTAGACTAGTTGAGAACACCTGTATTTAACCAGGTAGACTAGTTGAGAACACCTTTATTTAACCAGGTAGACTAGTTGAGAACACCTTTATTTAACCAAGTAGACTAGTTGAGAACACCTTTATTTAACCAGGTAGACTAGTTGAGAACACCTTTATTTAACCAGGTAGGCTAGTTGAGAACACCTTTATTTAACCAGGTAGACTAGTTGAGAACACCTTTATTTAACCAGGTAGACTAGTTGAGAACACCTTTATTTAACCAGGTAGACTAGTTGAGAACACCTGTATTTAACCAGGTAGACTAGTTGAGAACACCTTTATTTAACCAGGTAGACTAGTTGAGAACACCTTTATTTAACCAGGTAGACTAGTTGAGAACACCTTTATTTAACCAGGTAGACTAGTTGAGAACACCTTTATTTAACCAGGTAGACTAGTTGAGAACACCTGTATTTAACCAGGTAGACTAGTTGAGAACACCTTTATTTAACCAGGTAGACTAGTTGAGAACACCTTTATTTAACCAAGTAGACTAGTTGAGAACACCTTTATTTAACCAGGTAGACTAGTTGAGAACACCTTTATTTAACCAGGTAGGCTAGTTGAGAACACCTTTATTTAACCAGGTAGGCTAGTTGAGAACACCTTTATTTAACCAGGTAGACTAGTTGAGAACACCTTTATTTAACCAGGTAGACTAGTTGAGAACACCTTTATTTAACCAGGTAGACTAGTTGAGAACACCTGTATTTAACCAGGTAGACTAGTTGAGAACACCTTTATTTAACCAGGTAGACTAGTTGAGAACACCTTTATTTAACCAAGTAGACTAGTTGAGAACACCTTTATTTAACCAGGTAGACTAGTTGAGAACACCTTTATTTAACCAGGTAGACTAGTTGAGAACACCTTTATTTAACCAGGTAGACTAGTTGAGAACACCTTTATTTAACCAGGTAGGCTAGTTGAGAACACCTTTATTTAACCAGGTAGGCTAGTTGAGAACACCTTTATTTAACCAGGTAGGCCAGTTGAGAACACCTTTATTTAACCAGGTAGGCCAGTTGAGAACACCTTTATTTAACCAGGTAGGCTAGTTGAGAACACCTTTATTTAACCAGGTAGACTAGTTGAGAACACCTTTATTTAACCAGGTAGGCTAGTTGAGAACACCTTTATTTAACCAGGTAGGCTAGTTGAGAACACCTTTATTTAACCAGGTAGGCCAGTTGAGAACACCTTTATTTAACCAGGTAGGCTAGTTGAGAACACCTTTATTTAACCAGGTAGGCTAGTTGAGAACACCTTTATTTAACCAGGTAGGCCAGTTGAGAACACCTTTATTTAACCAGGTAGGCTAGTTGAGAACACCTTTATTTAACCAGGTAGGCTAGTTGAGAACACCTTTATTTAACCAGGTAGGCTAGTTGAGAACACCTTTATTTAACCAGGTAGGCCAGTTGAGAACACCTTTATTTAACCAGGTAGGCTAGTTGAGAACACCTTTATTTAACCAGGTAGGCTAGTTGAGAACACCTTTATTTAACCAGGTAGGCCAGTTGAGAACACCTTTATTTAACCAGGTAGGCCAGTTGAGAACACCTTTATTTAACCAGGTAGGCCAGTTGAGAACACCTTTATTTAACCAGGTAGGCCAGTTGAGAACAAGTTCTCATTTACAACTGTGACCTGGCCAAGATAAAGCAAAGCAGTGTGACAAAAACAACAACACAGAGTTATACAGAGTTATACATGGAGTACAGTAACATACAGTCAATAATACAATAGAGAAAAAGTCTATGTACAGCGTGTGCAAATGAAGTAAGATTAGGGAGTTAGGCAATAAATAGGCCATAGTGCAGAAATAATTACAATTTAGCAATTAAACACTGGAGTGATAGAGGTGCAGAAGATGAATGTGCAGGTAGAGATACTGGGGTGCAAAGGAGCAAAATAAATAAATAACAATATGGGGATGAGGTAGTTGGATGGAGGAGGGAGGAGGCTTGTAGAGAATGATGACTCTGATCTATGTCCTTTACTCCTTATTACAGCCTTAATATTACATCAACTAGTTTCTGTCCGTCCGTCCGTCCGTCCGTCTGTCTCTCTCTCTGTCTGTCTGTGTGGTAGTTGGATGGAGGAGGGAGGAGGCTTGTAGAGAATGATGACTCTGATCTATGTCCTTTACTCCTTATTACAGCCTTAATATTACATCAACTAGTTGTCTGTCTGTCTGCCTGTCTGTCTGTCTGTCTGTGATGAACTGGACCCCTTTTACAGCATTCTCTCCACCTGTTAACTGTCGCTCCGCACGCGTGTTCACACACAGGCACATACAGACACACACACACACACACACATACAGACAGCCACTTAGGCACACACACACACACACACACACACACACACACATACAGACAGACAGCCACTTAGACACACACACACACACACACACACTGTGGCTCCCCTCTCAGGGCATGACATTAGAGTAGATGTCCTGATTACCTTATCACACAAACGAAAGCTGCCCTCGGGACATGACAAACTGATTTGAATATTAGCTTTTAGGACCCGGGGGCGGTGCCGTGACTAGTGGCATTTCAGGTGTGTGTGTTTTAATGTGTTAATCTCTCTCCTCCTCCTCTCCAGGGTGAGAGAGGCAGCCATGACCAGCCTGATGGAGGTGACTCTGTGTGTTTAATGTATTCATCTCTCCAGGGTGAGAGAGGCAGCCATGACCAGCCTGATGGAGGTGACTCTGTGTGTTTAATGTGTTCATCTCTCTCCTCCTCCTCTCCAGGGTGAGAGAGGCAGCCATGACCAGCCTGATGGAGGTGTCTCTGTGTGTTTAATGTATTCATCTCTCCAGGGTGAGAGAGGCAGCCATGACCAGCCTGATGGAGGTGACTCTGTGTGTTTAATGTATTCATCTCTCCAGGGTGAGAGAGGCAGCCATGACCAGCCTGATGGAGGTGTCTCTGTGTGTTTAATGTATTCATCTCTCTCCTCCTCCTCTCCAGGGTGAGAGAGGCAGCCATGACCAGCCTGATGGAGGTGTCTCTGTGTGTTTAATGTGTTCATCTCTCTCCTCCTCCTCTCCAGGGTGAGAGAGGCAGCCATGACCAGCCTGATGGAGGTGTCTCTGTGTGTTTAATGTATTCATCTCTCCAGGGTGAGAGAGGCAGCCATGACCAGCCTGATGGAGGTGACTCTGTGTGTTTAATGTATTCATCTCTCCAGGGTGAGAGAGGCAGCCATGACCAGCCTGATGGAGGTGACTCTGTGTGTTTAATGTGTTCATCTCTCCAGGGTGAGAGAGGCAGCCATGACCAGCCTGATGGAGGTGACTCTGTGTGTTTAATGTGTTCATCTCTCTCCTCCTCCTCTCCAGGGTGAGAGAGGCAGCCATGACCAGCCTGATGGAGGTGACTCTGTGTGTTTAATGTATTCATCTCTCCAGGGTGAGAGAGGCAGCCATGACCAGCCTGATGGAGGTGTCTCTGTGTGTTTAATGTGTTCATCTCTCTCCTCCTCCTCTCCAGGGTGAGAGAGGCAGCCATGACCAGCCTGATGGAGGTGACTCTGTGTGTGGTGGGCACCGCTCCACAACTACTCTCACCAGACCTGTGAGTAGCAATGGAATAACTTCCTCAATCACACTGTACCACTTTAACACCTTTATAGAGCCCTCATAAACCCTTCATAAGGCCTTCATAAGGCCCTCATAAACCCTTCATAAGGCCCTCATAAACCCTTCATAAGGCCCTCATAAACCCTTCATAAGGCCCTCAATAACCCTTTATAGAGCCCTCATAAACCCTTTATAGAGCCCTCATAAACCCTTTATAGAGCCTTCATAAACCCTTCATAAGGCCTTCATAAACCCTTCATAAGGCCCTCATAAACCCTTCATAAGGCCCTCAATAACCCTTTATAGAGCCTTCATAAACCCTTCATAAGGCCTTCATAAACCCTTCATAAGGCCCTCATAAACCCTTCATAAGGCCTTCATAAACCCTTCATAAGGCCCTCATAAACCCTTCATAAGGCCCTCATAAACCCTTCATAAGGCCCTCATAAACCCTTCATAAGGCCCTCATAAACCCTTCATAAGGCCCTCATAAACCCTTCATAAACCCTTCATAAGGCCCTCAATAACCCTTTATAGAGCCCTCATAAACCCTTTATATAGCCTTCATAAACCCTTTATAGAGCCTTCATAAACCCTTTATAGAGCCCTCATAAACCCTTCATAAGGCCCTCAATAACCCTTTATAGAGCCCTCATAAACCCTTCATAAGGCCCTCAATAACCCTTTATAGAGCCCTCATAAACCCTTTATAGAGCCCTCATAAACCCTTTATAGAGCCTTCATAAACCCTTCATAAGGCCCTCAATAACCCTTTATAGAGCCCTCATAAACCCTTCATAAGGCCCTCAATAACCCTTTATAGAGCCCTCATAAACCCTTTATAGAGCCCTCATAAACCCTTTATAGAGCCCTCAACCCATTATAGAGCCTTAATAAACCCTTCATAAGGCCCTCATAAACCCTTCATAAGGCCCTCAATAACCCTTTATAGAGCCTTCATAAGGCCTTCATAAGGCCCTCATAAACCCTTCATAAGGCCCTCATAAACCCTTCATAAGGCCTTCATAGATGCTTCGTAGATCATTTATAAGCATTCTCTATAGAAGGTGGGAGAAGGTGTTATGACAGATGTAGTAGGTATTAAATATATTATTGGGGATGATAGCTGTACCTCTCCATTAATTTCCTCCCTGAGCTCCTTTTTATATTCTCATCCTTTAATTCCCTCTCCACTCATCCCTCTCTCCTCCTCTCCTCCCACTCATCCCTCTCTCTTCCTCTCCTCCCACTCATCTCTCCTCCTCTCATCTCTCCTCCTCTCATCCCTCTCTCCTCTCCTCTTATCTATTGCTCCTCCTCTGCTCCATCTCTCATCTCATCCCTCTCTCCTCTCATCCCTCTCTTCCTCTCCTCTCTCCTCATCTCCTCCCTCTCATCCCTCTCCTCCTCATCTCTCTCCTCCTCTCATCTCTCCTCCCTCTCATCCCTCTCCTCCTCTCATCTCTCTCCTCCTCTCATCTCTCCTCATCCCTCTCCACCTCATCTCTCATCATCTCCTCCCTCTCACCCCTCTTCTCCTCTCATATCTATCCTCATCTCATCCCTCTCCTCATCTCATCTCCTCCCTCTCTCCTCTACTCCTCTCATCCCTCCTCATCTCCCTCTTTCCTCTACTCCTCTCATCCCTCTCCTCCTCTCATCTCTCCTCATCTCCTCTACTCCTCTCATCCCTCCTCATCTCCCTCTTTCCTCTACTCCTCTCATCTCTCCTCATCCCTCTCCACCTCTCATCTCTCCTCATCTCCTCCCTCTCATCCCTCTCCTCCTCTCATATCTATCCTCATCTCATCCTTCTCCTCCTCTCATCTCATCTCCTCCCTCTCTCCTCTACTCCTCTCATCCCTCCTCATCTCCCTCTTTCCTCTACTCCTCTCATCCCTCTCCTCCTCTCATCTCTCCTCATCTCCTCTACTCCTCTCATCCCTCCTCATCTCCCTCTCTCCTCTACTCCTCTCATCTCTCCTCCTTCTCTCATCTTTCCTCTCCTCCTCAGGGTGAATGGTATGATGTGTAGCTTGGCCCAGCAGTCAGCAGAGAAGATCGACCGCTACAGAGCCCATGCTGGATCGGTGTTCGTCAGGCTCCTTCACAGTAACAACCCTGCAGTACCTCACATCCCCCACCGAGAGGAGCTGCTCGCCATCTTCCCAACGTGAGTCTAAACACATTTACATTGCTGTCATTTAGCAGATGCTGTTATCCAAAGTGACTTACATCTGAAGGTAGCTAGATGAGACAACCACATCACAGTCAGTACATTATCACTCAGAGTAGTTATCAGGTAGCTAAATGAGACAACCACATCACAGTCAGTACATTATCACTCAGAGTAGTTATCAGGTAGCTAGATGAGACAACCACATCACAGTCAGTACATTATCACTCAGAGTAGTTATCAGGTAGCTAGATGAGACAACCACATCACAGTCAGTACATTATCACTCAGAGTAGTTATCAGGTAGCTAGATGAGACAACCACATTACCACTCAGAGTAGTTATCAGGTAGCTAGATGAGACAACCACATCACAGTCAGTACATTATCACTCAGAGTAGTTATCAGGTAGCTAGATGAGACAACCACATCACAGTCAGTACATTATCACTCAGAGTAGTTATCAGGTAGCTAGATGAGACAACCACATCACAGTCAGTACATTATCACTCAGAGTAGTTATCAGGTAGCTAGATGAGACAACCACATTACAGTCAGTACATTATCACTCAGAGTAGTTATCAGGTAGCTAGATGAGACAACCACATCACAGTCAGTACATTATCACTCAGAGTAGTTATCAGGTAGCTAGGTGAGACAACCACATCACAGTCAGTACATTATCACTCAGAGTAGTTATCAGGTAGCTAGGTGAGACAACCACATCACAGTCAGTACATTATCACTCAGAGTAGTTATCAGGTAGCTAGGTGAGACAAATACATTATCCCTCAACAGAGTAGTTCTCAGGTAGCTAGGTGAGACAACCACATTATCCCTCAACAGAGTAGTTATCAGATAGCTTTGTGAGACAACCACATTATCCCTCAATAGAGTAGTTATCAGATAGCTAGGTGAGACAACCACATCAGTCACTACATTATCCCTCAACAGAGTAGTTATCAGGTAGCTAGGTGAGACAACCACATATCACAGTCACTACATTATCCCTCAACAGAGTAGTTATCAGATAGCTAGGAGAGACAACCACATTATCCCTCAATAGAGTAGTTATCTCATACAATACTATGGATGGCTCAGGGTAATCTCATATAATACTATGGATGGCTCAGGGTAATCTCATACAATACTATGGATGGCTCAGGGTAATCTCATACAATACTATGGATGGCTCAGGGTAATCTCATACAAAACTATGGTTGGCTCAGGGTAATCTCATACAATACTATGGATGGCTCAGGGTAATCTCATACAAAACTATGGTTGGCTCAGGGTAATCTCATACAAAACTATGGATGGCTCAGGGTAATCTCATACAGTGGGCACGTTTCAATGAAAGATTTCCATTTCAGTTCAGTTGAAAAACTAACTGGACCCCGTGTGTGTCTCTCTGTGCTCTCAGTGAAGGGGCAGAGGGTCTGAACTGGAACGCTCCGTCTCAGGCCTTCCCCCACATCACCCAGCTGCTCAGACTGCCCCAATACCAGTACCACACACTGCTGGGGTTGACCGTGTCTGTAGGAGGACTGACTGAGTCTACGGTACGTGTCTGTAGCCCGGTGTCTGTAGCCCTGTGTCTTTAGCTCCTGTAGCCCTGTGTCTGTAGCTCTGTGTCTGTGGTGCCCGTGGTCCCGTGTCTGTAGCTCGGTGTCTGTAGTGTCTGTGGCCCATATAGCTCTGTGTCTGTAGCTCGGTGTCTGTAGTGTCTGTTGCTCCTGTAGCTCTGTGTCTGTAGATATGTGCCTGTGTCTGTATTTTCTGTTGTGGTTGCTCTGTGCCTGTGGCCCGGTGTCAGTGGTGTCTGTAGCTCTGTGTCTGTAGCCATGTGTCTGTAGCCATGTGTCTGTAGCCATGTGTCTGTAAATGTGTCTGTAGCCATGTGCCTGTAGCCATGTGTCTGTAGCGCTGTGCCTGTAGCTCTGTGTCTGTAGCTCTGTGTCTGTAGCCCTGTGTCTGTAGCCCTGTGTCTGTAGCCATGTGCCTGTAGCCATGTGTCTGTAGCGCTGTGTCTGTAGCGCTGTGTCTGTAGCCCTGTGTCTGTAGCCATGTGTCTGTAGCCATGTGTCTGTAGCGCTGTGTCTGTAGCGCTGTGTCTGTAGCAGTGGAGACTCCTCAGAGTTAATTTCATAAAAATGCGAATTGTGAAATACAAAAAAAAGTTATCCTTTTTCACATATGCCACCAAATAATGGATTAAAACTGTTTTGCAATGAAGGTCTACAGTAGTACCATGGTGTAGCCGGAATCTAGTCGTGAAAGCGTAAGCTACAGCTAGCTAGCACTGCAGTGCATAACGTGGTGAGTAGTTGACTCAAAGACAGAGAAAAACAATAGTAAAACAGTTTTTAACAAAAAATGTAAATGAACGAGAAGCAAGAGTGAGTGAGAGACCAGTGAGCGAGAGATGCTATGTTAGCTATATTTCTTCTTTTTTTCTTCACTTACTTAGCTAGCTAATGTAGCTAGCTAGTTTAGCCTACTGAAACACCCTGCTCAAACAGAGAGGGATGCTATGTTAGCTGGCTGGCTATGACTATCCAACAGAGAGGGATGCTATGTTAGCTCGCTGGCTATGACTATCCAACAGAGAGGGATGCTATGTTAGCCAGCTGGCTATGGCTATCCAACAGAGAGGGATGCTATGTTAGCTAGCTGGCTATGACTATCCAACAGAGAGGGATGCTATGTTAGCTAGCTGGCTATGGCTATCCAACAGAGAGGGATGCTATGTTAGCTCGCTGGCTATGACTATCCAACAGAGAGGGATGCTATGTTAGCTAGCTGGCTATGACTATCCAACAGAGAGGGATGCTATGTTAGCTAGCTGGCTATGACTATCCAACAGAGAGGGATGCTATGTTAGCTCGCTGGCTATGACTATCCAACAGAGAGGGATGCTATGTTAACCAGCTGGCTATGGCTATCCAACAGAGAGGGATGCTATGTTAGCTAGCTGGCTATGACTATCCAACAGAGAGGGATGCTATGTTAGCTAGCTGGCTATGGCTATCCAACAGAGAGGGATGCTATGTTAGCTCGCTGGCTATGACTATCCAACAGAGAGGGATGCTATGTTAGCTAGCTGGCTATGACTATCCAACAGAGAGGGATGCTATGTTAGCTCGCTGGCTATGGCTATCCAACAGAGAGGGATGCTATGTTAGCTAGCTGGCTATGACTATCCAACAGAGAGGGATGCTATGTTAGCTCACTGGCTATGACTATCCAACAGAGAGGGATGCTAAGTTAGCTAGCTGGCTATGACTATCCAACAGAGAGGGATGCTATGTTAGCTCGCTGGCTATGGCTATCCAACAGAGAGGGATGCTATGTTAGCTCGCTGGCTATGGCTATCCAACAGAGAGGGATGCTATGTTAGCTAGCTGGCTATGACTATCCAACAGAGAGGGATGCTATGTTAGCTAGCTGGCTATGACTATCCAACAGAGAGGGATGCTATGTTAGCTAGCTGGCTATGACTATCCAACAGAGAGGGATGCTATGTTAGCTCGCTGGCTATGACTATCCAACAGAGAGGGATGCTATGTTAGCTCGCTGGCTATGACTATCCAACAGAGAGGGATGCTATGTTAGCTAGCTGGCTATGGCTATCCAACAGAGAGGGATGCTATGTTAGCTAGCTGGCTATGACTATCCAACAGAGAGGGATGCTATGTTAGCTAGCTGGCTATGACTATCCAACAGAGAGGGATGCTATGTTAGCTAGCTGGCTATGACTATCCAACAGAGAGGGATGCTATGTTAGCTAGCTGGCTATGACTATCCAACAGAGAGGGATGCTATGTTAGCTAGCTGGCTATAACTATCCAACACTGGAACTCTTCCAAGTCAAGGTAAGCTTTTGGTTTTGTTAATGTTTTGCCACCGGGGCCAGTCTGTGTAACTGCTAAACTGCTTGCTGACTGTACACTGCACTGCATGATTGTAGCGGGTTCACTAACGGGTTAGTCCTAGTAGCCATGTTGACTATGATGTGACAACAATGTAGGCTGTGTGCGGTTAGCAGTCATGATATGAAGGTTTGGCTTGGAAAAGGTTTTTTCGCCTGGTCACAGACAGCTAATGTGTTGTGCACTGAAGTCCACAAGCGAAGGGAAAAGGTGAGAGGGGGGGGGAGAGCACGTAGATAGATGTGAGAAGGAATTTATATACACAATGAGCTGTTTGTATGTGGCTGCTATGAAAGAGAACTGTGTTTGCGTGTGCTCAGGGGTGTGTTCATTGCACCAAAAACGGGGATAAACATACCTGAATTTGTCCAAAAGAAACTCTCGTTTGCAACTGTTGGACTAATGATTACGCTCTAGATCAGCTCGATGCAGGAAAGAGTGTGCAAGGCGGTATTGAATGTGTCACTGTCTGTCACCTTGATTCCTCAAAACTCTCTCGACCTGTGTACACCTACGTTGTAAACTGTCATTCATAGGCTAGGTTGTAAACTGTCATTCATAGGCTAGGTTGTAAACTGTCATTCATAGGCTAGGTTGTAAACTGTCATTCATAGGCTAGGTTGTAAACTGTCATTCATAGGCTAGGTTGTAAACTGTCATTCATAGGCTAGGTTGTAAACTGTCATTCATAGGCTAGGTTGTAAACTGTCATTCATAGGCTAGGTTGTAAACTGTCATTCATAGGCTAGGTTATAAACTGTCATTCATAGGCTAGGTTGTAAACTGTCATTCATCGGCTAGGTTGTAAACTGTCATTCATCGGCTAGGTTGTAAACTGTCATTCATAGGCTAGGTTGTAAACTGTCATTCATAGGCTAGGTTGTAAACTGTCATTCATAGGCTAGGTTGTAAACTGTCATTCATAGGCTAGGTTGTAAACTGTCATTCATAGGCTAGCTTGTAAACTGTCTTTCATAGGCTAGGTTGTATCAACCTCATGATGGGTAGAGGGAACATTCTAGTATCAGCTAGTAGCCTAAACCTATCCATGTTACAATGAACTGGGTGAATGGAATATGAATGACAGTCATCCAATATGCTGTAATAGAAATAAAGCCCTGCTCATAAATTAAAATACATCTTAAACGGCACTGACTGCCACTGGTCTGTAGCTATCTGTCTGTAGCTATCTGTCTGTAGCTATCGGTCTGTAGCTATCGGTCTGTAGCTATCTGTCTGTAGCTATCTGTCTGTAGCTATCTGTCTGTAGCTATCTGTCTGTAGCTATCTGTCTGTAGCTATCTGTCTGTAGCTATCTGTCTGTAGCTATCTGTCTATAGCTATCTGTCTGTAGCTATCTGTCTGTAGCTATCTGTCTGTAGCTATCTGTCTGTAGCTATCTGTCTGTAGCTATCTGTCTGTAGCTATCTGTCTGTAGCTATCTGTCTGTGGCTATCTGTCTGTAGCTATCTGTCTGTAGCTATCGGTCTGTAGCTATCGGTCTATAGCTATCGGTCTGTAGCTATCTGTCTGTAGCCACAGTATGTGTCTGTAGTTATGGCTGTAGCTATCTGTCTGTAGCCATGGCTGTAGCTATCTGTCTGTAGCTATCTGTCTGTAGCCACATTATGTGTCTGTAGTTATGGCTGTAGCTATCTGTCTGTAGCCATGGCTGTAGCTATCTGTCTGTAGCTATCTGTCTGTAGCCACATTATGTGTCTGTAGTTATGGCTGTAGCTATCTGTCTGTAGCCATGGCTGTAGCTATCTGTCTGTAGCCACAGTATGTGGCTGTAATTATGTCTGTAGTTATGTCTGTGGCCACAGTTTGTGTCTGTAGTTATATGCCTGTGACCACATATGTCTGTAGTTATATGCCTGTGGCTATCTGTCTGTAGCCACAGTATGTGTCTGTAGTTATATGCCTGTGACCATAGTTTGTGTCTGTGGTTATCCATCTGTGGCTGCAGTGTATGTCTGTAATTATGTGTCTGTGGCTATCTGTCTGTAGCCACAGTATGTGTCTGTAGTTGTGTCTGTAGTTATATGCCTGTGACCACAGTGTATGTCTGTAGTTATGTGTCTGTGGCTATCTGTCTGTAGCTAGAGCATGTATCTGTGGTTGTCTGTCTGTGGTTATCTGTCTATATTCACAGTCTGTGTCTGTGGTTATCTGTCTGTAGCTACAGTAGCTGTTTGTAGTCATCTGTCTGTGGTTATCTGTCTATAGCCACAGTCTGTGTCTGTCGTTATCTGTCTGTAGTTACAGTATCTCACTGTCTGGCCCAGTACCAGTACCACACGCCACTATACCTCACTGTCTGGCCCAGTACCACACACCACTATACCTCACTGTCTGGCCCAGTACCAGTACCACACACCACTATACCTCACTGTCAGCCCCAGTACCAGTACCACACACCACTATACCTCACTGTCAGCCCCAGTACCAGTACCACACACCACTATACCTCACTGTCAGCCCCAGTACCAGTACCACACACCACTATACCTCACTGTCAGCCCCAGTACCAGTACCACACCACTATACCTCACTGTCTGGCCCAGTACCACATGCCACTATACCTCACTGTCAGCCCCAGTACCAGTACCACACACCACTATACCTCACTGTCTGGCCCAGTACCACACACCACTAGCCCTCACTGTCTGGCCCAGTACCACACGCCACTATACCTCACTGTCAGCCCCAGTACCACACCACTATACCTCACTGTCAGCCCCAGTACCACACACCACTATACTTCACTGTCTGGCCCAGTACCAGTACCACACACCACTATACCTCACTGTCAGCCCCAGTACCAGTACCACACACCACTATACCTCACTGTCTGGCCCAGTACCAGTACCACACACCACTATACCTCACTGTCTGGCCCAGTACCAGTACCACACACCACTATACCTCACTGTCTGCCCCAGTACCAGTACCACACACCACTATACCTCACTGTCAGCCCCAGTACCAGTACCACATGCCACTATACCTCACTGTCAGCCCCAGTACCAGTACCACACACCACTATACCTCACTGTCTGGCCCAGTACCACACACCACTATACCTCACTGTCTGGCCCAGTACCACACACCACTAGCCCTCACTGTCTGGCCCAGTACCACACGCCACTATACCTCACTGTCTGCCCCAGTACCAGTACCACACACCACTATACCTCACTGTCTGGCCCAGTACCAGTACCACACACCACTATACCTCACTGTCTGGCCCAGTACCAGTACCACACACCACTATACCTCACTGTCTGCCCCAGTACCAGTACCACACACCACTATACCTCACTGTCTGCCCCAGTACCAGTACCACACACCACTATACCTCACTGTCTGGCCCAGTACCAGTACCACACACCACTATACCTCACTGTCTGGCCCAGTACCAGTACCACACACCACTATACCTCACTGTCTGCCCCAGTACCAGTACCACACACCACTATACCTCACTGTCTGCCCCAGTACCAGTACCACACACCACTATACCTCACTGTCTGGCCCAGTACCAGTACCACACACCACTATACCTCACTGTCTGGCCCAGTACCAGTACCACACACCACTATACCTCACTGTCTGGCCCAGTACCAGTACCACACGCCACTAGCCCTCACTGTCAGCCCCAGTACCACACACCACTATACCTCACTGTCTGGCCCAGTACCAGTACCACACACCACTATACCTCACTGTCTGGCCCAGTACCAGTACCACACACCACTATACCTCACTGTCTGGCCCAGTACCAGTACCACACACCACTATACCTCACTGTCTGCCCCAGTACCAGTACCACACACCACTATACCTCACTGTCTGGCCCAGTACCAGTACCACACACCACTATACCTCACTGTCTGGCCCAGTACCAGTACCACACACCACTATACCTCACTGTCTGGCCCAGTACCAGTACCACACACCACTATACCTCACTGTCAGCCCCAGTACCACACACCACTATACCTCACTGTCTGGCCCAGTACCAGTACCACACGCCACTATACCTCACTGTCTGGCCCAGTACCAGTACCACACACCACTAGCCCTCACTGTCTGGCCCAGTACCAGTACCACACACCACTAGCCCTCACTGTCTGGCCCAGTACCACACGCCACTATACCTCACTGTCTGGCCCAGTACCAGTACCACACACCACTATACCTCACTGTCTGGCCCAGTACCACACCACTAGCCCTCACTGTCTGGCCCAGTACCAGTACCACACGCCACTATACCTCACTGTCTGGCCCAGTACCAGTACCACACACCACTATACCTCACTGTCTGGCCCAGTACCACACCACTAGCCCTCACTGTCTGGCCCAGTACCAGTACCACACGCCACTATACCTCACTGTCTGGCCCAGTACCAGTACCACACACCACTAGCCCTCACTGTCTGGCTTAGTACCAGTACCACACGCCACTATACCTCACTGTCTGGCCCAGTACCAGTACCACACACCACTAGCCCTCACTGTCTGGCTTAGTACCAGTACCACACGCCACTAGCCCTCACTTTGGCCATCGTACATTGACTGTGGTTCCCACACTGCTACACTGCTAGACTGCATGTTATTGCAGATTTGTGAGTCAACGAAAGTCATGATGTTGTCTCTGGAAAAGCACCTTAGTGAAACAGGTGTTGACCACTGGTCTCTCCAGTGTGTGGGTCTGAAGGCCAGCAGGGGGGGGCCATCACACAGCTAATATTCACACCAACGAGGACACCAGTACCTCCACTCTCATCTGTTCTATCAGTCTTTGTTTTTGGGGCACCAGGCATCAGCTTGACGCTCCTCTGGCCCACCTCCACCTGGTTCCTGTAAACAACAACCTAAAACCCAAAACACAGATGGGAGTTGATCCAGAACAAATGGATCTGTGTTTAGTGATGTTGGCTGGGCATTCCTTTCTTTAAGGAAACCTCCTTTCCCACCTTATACCATTCCGGTGTGTGTGTGTGTGTGTGTGTGTGGTGAATGAAGGTTTTATAAGTACCTTTTGCCCTACTGATTCTACCACATAGAAGCTGCTGTCCTGACGTTATATACATAGACTAGTAATCACTGGTCACTTTAATAATGGAACACTGGTCACTTTTATAATGGAACACTAGTCACTTTAATAATGGAACACTGGTCACTTTAATAATGGAACACTGGTCACTTTAAGAATGGAACACGGGTCACTTTAATAATGGAACACTGGTCACTTTAATAATGGAACACTGGTCACTTTAATGATGGAACACTGGCCACTTTAATGATGGAACACTAGTCACTTTAAGAATGGAACACTAGTCACTTTAATGATGGAACACTGGTCACTTTAATAATGGAACACTGGTCACTTTAATGATGGAACACTGGCCACTTTAATGATGGAACACTAGTCACTTTAAGAATGGAACACTAGTCACTTTAATGATGGAACACTGGCCACTTTAATGATGGAACACTGGTCACTTTAATAATGGAACACTGGTCACTTTAATCATGTTCACATATCCTGCATTACTCATCTCATATGTATATAGTGTATTCTATTCTACTGTATCTTAGTCTATGTCGCTCTGACATTGCTCATCCAAATATTTATATATTCTTAATTCCATTCCTTTACTTTAGGTTGTGTATTGTTAGATATTGCTCCACTGTTGGCGCTAGGAACACAAGCTACACCCTCAATAAGATCTGCTAAATGGTATTTGTATGTGGTATTTCTCTGTCTCTGACTCTTGCTATAATCTGGCTGGACTGTGGAGACGCACAGACACTTCTGAGGTAGCCAGAACTGTGTCCCTAGGCTGATCTGGAGTTGGTTCTCACACACAAGAGTCCAAAGTGATGAAGCATCCTGTTGGATCCTGGAGACTTTCTCATCGTCCTCGTCTCCTGTACCGCCGTTTCACATTCGTGTTGCGATATTTCATAAACCATCTCTTGTGAGACTCCCCTCCCCCCTCTCCCACTGCTTAGTCCAACTCCTCTCTCCTCTCACACCCCCTGAAAGACCAGCATGTCGTCACTACAGACATTTGTAACTGCCAATGTATAGAAGACAGAAGTCCTCTCTTCTCCAGCGGGTGTTGATGCTGTGTTGATGCTGTTGATGCTGTGTTGATGCTGTTGATGCTGTGTTGTTGCTATGAGAACGATGAGCCAGTTGTCACCAGCCTTCAGTGTGTCACTCAGTTTCAACCTGTCATCACTATGGGAAGGAAGTGATGCCAGGATATCAGAGTGTGCGTCCCAAAATAGAACCCTCTCCCCTATGGGCCCTGGTCAAAAGTAGTGCACTATGTAGGAAATAGAGTGTAATTTGGTACGCAGACAGAGAGATGAGCTGTTTAGACTTAATGTTGCTCAATGTGTCTTCTCACACGGTCCAGACTTACACCATGTTAAACAGAGTGGTAATATCCTATATTATAGTTTTACTGTTCTGGTCTGGATCTCAGAGTTTCTACTGATCTGTTACAGTCCTCTGTGTCTGATGTTAATTACACACTGATGTCTGTCTATCAGTCCTCTGTCTGATGTTAACTACACTGATGTCTATCAGTCCTCTGTCTGATGTTAACTACACTGATGTCTATCTATCAGTCCTCTGGGTCTGTTAACTACACACTGATTTATATCTCTACATCTCTCTCTCTCCCTCCCTCCTTGTCTCTCTACATCCATCTCTCTCTCTCCCTCCCTCCTTGTCTCTACATCTCCCTCCCTCCCTCCTCCCCCCCCCCCTCCCTCCCTCCCTCCTTGTGTCTCCGTCTCCAGGTGCGTTTCTCCTCCCAGTCTCTGTTTGACCACCTGATGCTGATTCAGCAGGATGCAGCAGCGCTGGGACAGTTTAGTGAGACACTGCTGCATGTCTTCAGAGACAACCTGAGAAATGACAGGTACACACACACACACACACACACACTGCTGCATGTCTTCAGAGACAACCTGAGAAATGACAGGTACACACACACCACACACACCACACTCACACACACCTTTGTATCCATGCTTACACACACTCTTTTCTCTACTTTCAGTTTTACAGTCACGTGGGGAGATTTAAATTTATAGTTAAAAAATATATGTTTATTACACTGTCCCTCTAGTGTCTCAATCTCAATGAAACTAACCTGGTAAACTACAGAGGAAATCAAACTAACCTGGTAAACTACAGAGGAAATCAAACTAACCTGGTAAACTACAGAGGAAATCAAACTAACCTGGTAAACTACAGAGGAAATCAAACTAACCTGGTAAACTACAGAGATAATCAAACTAACCTGGTAAACTACAGAGGAAATCAAACTAACCTGGTAAACTACAGAGAGAATCAAACTAACCTGGTAAACTACAGAGGAAATCAAACTAACCTGGTAAACTACAGAGGGAATCAAACTAACCTGGTAAACTACAGAGGGAATCAAACTAACCTGGTAAACTACAGAGGAAATCAAACTAACCTGGTAAACTACAGAGAGAATCAAACGAACCTGGTAAACTACAGAGGGAATCAAACTAACCTGGTAAACTACAGAGGAAATCAAACTAACCTGGTAAACTACAGAGGAAATCAAACTAACCTGGTAAACTACAGAGGGAATCAAACTAACCTGGTAAACTACAGAGGGAATCAAACTAACCTGGTAAACTACAGAGGAAATCAAACTAACCTGGTAAACTACAGAGGAAATCAAACTAACCTGGTAACTACAGAGGAAATCAAACGAGTGGTAAACTACAGAGGAAATCAAACTAACCTGGTAAACTACAGAGGGAATCAAACTAACCTGGTAACCACAGAGGAAATCAAACTAGTGGTAAACTACAGAGGAAATGAAACTAACCTGGTAACTACAGAGGAAATCAAACTAACCTGGTAAACTACAGAGGAAATCAAACTAACCTGGTAAACTACAGAGGAAATCAAACTAACCTGGTAAACTACAGAGGAAATCAAACTAGTGGTAAACTACAGAGGGAATCAAACTAACCTGGTAAACTACAGAGGAAATCAAACTAACCTGGTAACTACAGAGGAAATCAAACTAACCTGGTAACTACAGAGGAAATCAAACTAGTGGTAAACTACAGAGGGAATCAAACTAACCTGGTAACCACAGAGGGAATCAAACTAACCTGGTAACTACAGAGGAAATCAAACTAACCTGGTAAACTACAGAGGGAATCAAACTAACCTGGTAAACTACAGAGGGAATCAACCTAACCTGGTAAACTACAGAGGGAATCAAACTAACCTGGTAACTACAGAGGGAATCAAACTAACCTGGTAAACTACAGAGGGAATCAAACTAACCTGGTAAACTACAGAGGGAATCAAACTAACCTGGTAAACTACAGAGGAAATCAAACTAACCTGGTAAACTACAGAGGAAATCAAACTAACCTGGTAAACTGTGTGTCCTGTGTCTCTGTGTAGGGTGTCTCTCCCCTTCCTGAAGATGCTGGACCAGATGCTGGCTAGAGCCTGTGTGTAATGTGTCTGTGTCTCTGTGTAGGGTGTCTATCCCCTTCCTGGAGATGCTGGACCAGATGCTGGCTAGAGCCTGTGTGTAATGTGTGTGTATCTCTGTGTAGGGTGTCTATCCCCTTCCTGAAGATGCTGGACCAGATGCTGGCTAGAGCCTGTGTGTAATGTGTCTGTGTCTCTGTGTAGGGTGTCTATCCCCTTCCTGAAGATGCTGGACCAGATGCTGGCTGGAGCCTGTGTGTAATGTGTGTGTATCTCTGTGTAGGGTGTCTATCCCCTTCCTGAAGATGCTGGACCAGATGCTGGCTAGAGCCTGTGTGTAATGTGTCTGTGTCTCTGTGTAGGGTGTCTATCCCCTTCCTCTAGATGCTGGACCAGATGCTGGCTAGAGCCTGTGTGTAATGTGTGTGTGTCTCTGTGTAGGGTGTCTATCCCCTTCCTGAAGATGCTGGACCAGATGCTGGCTAGAGCCTGTGTGTAATGTGTGTGTGTCTCTGTGTAGGGTGTCTATCCCCTTCCTGAAGATGCTGGATCAGATGCTGGCTAGAGCCTGTGTGTGTGTCTCTGTGTAGGGTGTCTATCCCCTTCCTGAAGATGCTGGACCAGATGCTGGCTAGAGCCTGTGTGTAATGTGTCTGTGTCTCTGTGTAGGGTGTCTATCCCCTTCCTGAAGATGCTGGCTAGAGCCTGTGTGTAATGTGTCTGTGTCTCTGTGTAGGGTGTCTATCCCCTTCCTGAAGATGCTGGACCAGATGCTGGCTAGAGCCTGTGTGTAATGTGTGTGTGTCTCTGTGTAGGGTGTCTATCCCCTTCCTGAAGATGCTGGACCAGATGCTGGCTAGAGCCTGTGTGTAAAGTGTCTGTATCTCTGTGTAGGGTGTCTATCCCCTTCCTGAAGATGCTGGACCAGATGCTGGCTAGAGCCTGTTTTGACACCTTCACTACAGACCAGGAGTGAGTGGTGTTCATGTTATAGACTGTTCTACTGATGCCTGTTAGGTAGGACTCAGTACTACTTCCTTATCTGTCAGAAACAGCAGAAACAGGACATATAGAAGAGTTATAGTGTTGTGTATGTAGAATACATGAAGATATGTAATATAGTGGCTGATTGAATGAATAGAAGCTACGCTAATCTGTTATTTGCTCTCTCTGCTCATCTCTCTCTCCTCTGTCTCTCTGTTTCTCTCTTTTCTTCTCTGCTCTCTCTTTCTTTTGCCTCTATCCTCTATTCTCTCTCTTTTTCTCTCTCTTCTCTGCTCTCTCTTTCTTTTGCCTCTATCCTCTATTCTCTCTCTCTTTTTCTCTCTCTTCTCTGCTCTCTTTCTCTCGCCTCTATCCTCTATTCTCGCTCTCTTTTTCTCTCTCTTCTCTGCTCTCTTTCTCTTGCCTCTATTCTCTCTCTCTCTCTCTCTCTCTCTCTCTCTCTCTCTCTCTCTCTGCTCTCCTCTCTCTCTCTCTCTCTCTCTCTCTCTCTCTGTGTAGTCATCAGTTCTGTGTGGACTTGTTGTCTCTCTGTAAGGAAGAGATTAAGAAGTCCAAGGACACTCAGAAGCTACGGTCCGCCATCGCTGTGTGAGTGGGGTTTCTTTTAACACACACACACACACACACACACACACACACACACACACACACACTCCAAATACATGTCCATTGCATCTCACCTCTGTTACAGTGTTAAAACATTTAGTCACAACACACAACCTGATATACACACTCGTTGCTCTTTCCCCCGAACCCTACTCTCTCACCCCCTCACCCGAACCCTACTCTCTCTCACCCGAACCCTACTCTCTCTCCCCCTCACCCTCACCCTACTCTCTCCTCCTGTAGGTTCTGTGGTCTGATCCAGTTCCAGGGAGAGGTCCGTAAGAAGGTTCTGTTCCAGCTGCTGCTGCTCCTCTGTCACCCCTTCCCTGTGGTGAGTTAGCTCTCTCTCTCTCTGCATCTCTGTCTCTCTCTGCATCTCTCATCTCTGTCTCTCTCTCATCTGTATCTCATCTGTCTCTCTCTCTGCCTCTCTCTCATCTGTGTCTCTCTCTGCCTCTCTGTCTCTCTCTCTGCCTCTCTCTCATCTGTGTCTCTCATCTGTGTCTCTCTCTGTCTCTCTCTCTGCCTCTCTCTCATCTGTGTCTCTCTCTCTCTCTTTCTGCCTCTCTCATCTGTGTCTCTCTCTGTCTCTCTCTCTGCCTCTCTCTCATCTGTGTCTCTCTCTCTCTCTTTCTGCCTCTCTCATCTGTCTCTCTCTCTGCCTCTCTCATCTGTGTCTCTCTCTGCATCTCTTATCTCTGCCCCTCTCTCATCTCTCATCTCTCTCATCTGTCTCTCTCTCTGTCTCTCTCTGCCTCTCTCATCTGTCTCTCTCTCTGTCTCTCTCTGTCTCTCATCTGTCTCTCATCTGTCTCTCATCTGTCTCTCTCTCTCTCTCTCTGCCTCTCTCTCATCTGTCTCTCTCTCTGCCTCCCTGTCTCTCTCTCTGCCTCCCTGTCTCTCTCTGCCTCTCTGTCTCTCTCTCTGCCTCTCTCTCATCTGTCTCTCATCTGTCTCTCTCTCTGCCTCTCTCTCATCTGTCTCTCATCTGTCTCTCTCTCTGCCTCTCTCTCATCTCTCTCTCAATTTCAATGTATGGTGGTTTTATTGTCATGGGAAACATATGTTAACATTGCCAAAGCAAGTGAAATAAATCATAGACAAAAGTGAAATAAACAATAAAAACTGAACAGTAAACATTACAGTCACAAGTTCCAAAGGAATAGAGACATTTCAGACGTCTTTATACAGGGTTGTAATGATGTGCAAACAGTTCAAGGACAAAGACTGGTGGACCTTTTCTTGTGGCAACAGGTCACACATCATGCTGCTGTGATGTCACACTGTGGTGTTCCACCCAGTAGATCACTTCCTTTTAGGTGGTTGTAGAATTTAGCGGGTATCGGCCTAATTCTGCTCTGCATGCATTATTTGGTGTTCTACGTTGTACACTGGGGATATTTTTGCAGAATTCTGCGTGCAGAGTCTCAATTTGGTATTTGTCCCATTTGGTGAATTCTTGGTTGGTGAGCGGATCCCAGACTTCACAACCATAAAGGCCAATGGCCTCTATGACTGATTCAAGTATTTTTAGCCAGATCCTAATTGGTATGTCGAATTTTATGTTCCTTTTGATGGCATAGAATGCCCTTCTTGCCTTGTCTCTCAGCTCGTTCACAGCTTTGTGGAAGTTACCTGTGATGCTGATGTTTAGGCCAAGGTATGTATAGTTTTTCATGTGTTCTAGGGCAACTTTGTCTAGATGGAATTTGTATTTGTCGTCCTGGTGACTGGACCTTTTTTGGAACACCATTATTTTGGTCTTACTGAGATTTACTGTCAGGGCCCAGGTCTGACAGAATCTGTGCATAAGATCTAGGTGCTGCTGTAGGCTTTCCTTGGTTGGTGACAGATCTAGGTGCTGCTGTAGGCCCTCCTTGGTTGGTGACAGATCTAGGTGCTGCTGTAGGCTTTCCTTGGTTGGTGACAGATCTAGGTGCTGCTGTAGGCCCTCCTTGGTTGGTGACAGATCTAGGTGCTGCTGTAGGCCCTCCTTGGTTGGTGACAGATCTAGGTGCTGCTGTAGGCCCTCCTTGGTTGGTGACAGATCTAGGTGCTGCTGTAGGCCCTCCTTGGTTGGTGACAGATCTAGGTGCTGCTGTAGGCCCTCCTTGGTTGGTGACAGATCTAGGTGCTGCTGTAGGCTTTCCTTGGTTGGTGACAGATCTAGGTGCTGCTGTAGGCCCTCCTTGGTTGGTGACAGATCTAGGTGCTGCTGTAGGCCCTCCTTGGTTGGTGACAGATCTAGGTGCTGCTGTAGGCCCTCCTTGGTTGGTGACAGATCTAGGTGCTGCTGTAGGCCCTCCTTGGTTGGTGACAGATCTAGGTGCTGCTGTAGGCTTTCCTTGGTTGGTGACAGATCTAGGTGCTGCTGTAGGCCCTCCTTGGTTGGTGACAGATCTAGGTGCTGCTGTAGGCTTTCCTTGGTTGGTGACAGATCTAGGTGCTGCTGTAGGCCCTCCTTGGTTGGTGACAGATCTAGGTGCTGCTGTAGGCTTTCCTTGGTTGGTGACAGATCTAGGTGCTGCTGTAGGCCCTCCTTGGTTGGTGACAGATCTAGGTGCTGCTGTAGGCCCTCCTTGGTTGGTGACAGATCTAGGTGCTGCTGTAGGCTTTCCTTGGTTGGTGACAGATCTAGGTGCTGCTGTAGGCCCTCCTTGGTTGGTGACAGATCTAGGTGCTGCTGTAGGCCCTCCTTGGTTGGTGACAGATCTAGGTGCTGCTGTAGGCCCTCCTTGGTTGGTGACAGATCTAGGTGCTGCTGTAGGCCCTCCTTGGTTGGGAACAGATCTAGGTGCTGCTGTAGGCCCTCCTTGGATAGGGACAGATCTAGGTGCTGCTGTAGGCCCTCCTTGGATGGGGACAGAAGCACCAGATGATCAGCAAACAGACATTTAACTTCAGATTCTAGTAGCTTGAGGCCGGGTGCTGCAGACTGTTCTAGTGCCCTCGCCAATTCACTGATATATATGTTGAAGAGGGTGGGGCTTAAGCTGCATCCCTGTCTCACCCCCCGACCCTGTGAAAGGAAATGTGTTGGTGTGTTTTGCCAAAGTGAAGGCATAGACTCAGGTTTTATGGGTCTCTGTTTTTGGTTGGACAGGTTTCTCAATTTCTTTCATAGGTTTTTGCTTTCTTCATCAAACCATTCATCATTGTTGTTCATTTTCTTAGGTTGTCTGCTTGATATGTTTAGATTTGATAGGGAAGCTGAGAGGTCAAATAAACTGTTTGGGTTTTCTCTCTTACTCTTTACAGATCAGGAAGACCACAGCCAGCCAGGTGTAATCTCTCTTACTCTTTACAGATCAGGAAGACCACAGCCAGCCAGGTGTAATCTCTCTTACTCTTTACAGATCAGGAAGACCACAGCCAGTCAGGTGTAATCTCTCTTACTCTTTACAGATCAGGAAGACCACAGCCAGCCAGGTGTAATCTCTCTTACTCTTTACAGATCAGGAAGACCACAGCTAGTCAGGTGTAATCTCTCTTACTCTTTACAGATCAGGAAGACCACAGCCAGCCAGGTGTAATCTCTCTTACTCTTTACAGATCAGGAAGACCACAGCCAGCCAGGTGTAATCTCTCTTACTCTTTACAGATCAGGAAGACCACAGCCAGCCAGGTGTAATCTCTCTTACTCTTTACAGATCAGGAAGACCACAGCCAGCCAGGTGTAATCTCTCTTACTCTTTACAGATCAGGAAGACCACAGCCAGCCAGGTGTAATCTCTCTTACTCTTTACAGATCAGGAAGACCACAGCCAGCCAGGTGTAATCTGTCTTTCTCTTTACAGATCAGGAAGACCACAGCCAGCCAGGTGAAATCTCTCTTACTCTTTACAGATCAGGAAGACCACAGCCAGCCAGGTGTAATCTCTCTTACTCTTTACAGATCAGGAAGACCACAGCCAGCCAGGTGTAATCTCTCTTTCTTTCTCTTTACAGATCAGGAAGACCACAGCCAGCCAGGTGTAATCTCTCTTTCTTTCTCTTTACAGATCAGGAAGACCACAGCCAGCCAGGTGTACGAGATGCTGCTGACCTACGACGATGTCATCGACCCTGACGTGATGGATGATGTCATGACGTCGCTGAGTGACACCAACTGGTCAGTGGAATCAGGAGACAGGAACTCAATTAGTCCATAGCGCTGCGTTATGATTCTCCCCCCTTCCCCAGGTGTGCGTGCACACCCCCGGTCACTAAGTTAACATGGTGTAAGCTCCCCCTCCATCCTACACCCCCGGTCACTAAGTTAACATGGTGTAAGCTCCCCCTCTATCCTACACCCCCGGTCACTAAGTTAACATGGTGTAAGCCCCCCCCCCCCCTATCCTACACCCCCGGTCACTAAGTTAACATGGTGTAAGCCCCCCCCCTATCCTACACCCCCGGTCACTAAGTTAACATGGTGTAAGCTCCCCCCCTATCCTACACCCCCGGTCACTAAGTTAACATGGTGTAAGCTCCCCCTCTATCCTACACCCCCGGTCACTAAGTTAACATGGTGTAAGCCCCCCCCCCTCTATCCTACACCCCCGGTCACTAAGTTAACATGGTGTAAGCCCCCCTCTATCCTACACCCCCGGTCACTAAGTTAACATGGTGTAAGCTCCCCCTCTATCCTACACCCCCGGTCACTAAGTTAACATGGTGTAAGCCCCCCCCCTATCCTACACCCCCGGTCACTAAGTTAACATGGTGTAAGCCCCCCTCTATCCTACACCCCCGGTCACTAAGTTAAAATGGTGTAAGCCCCCCCTCTATCCTACACCCCCGGTCACTAAGTTAACATGGTGTAAGCCCCCCCCCCCTATCCTATGCTTTTAAATCCCAGAGAGGGAATGTACAAATGCACACTTTAGGAAACGTGGAGAATTGGGATGCAGACTTTGTAACAGGTGTTTGGGTGCAGGGTTTTAAGGACAGACCCTGGAACAGGTCTTTGAGTGCAGGGTTTTAAGGACAGACCCTGGAACAGGTGCAGGGTTTTAAGGACAGACCCTGGAACAGGTTTTTGAGTGCAGGGTTTTAAGGACAGACCCTGGAACAGGTCTTTGAGTGCAGGGTTTTAAGTACAGACCCTGGAACAGGTGCAGGGTTTTAAGGACAGACCCTGGAACAGGTGCAGGGTTTTAAAGACAGACCCTGGAACAGGTCTTTGAATGCAGGGTTTTAAGGACAGACCCTGGAACAGGTCTTTGAGTGCAGGGTTTTAAGGACAGACCCTGGAACAGGTGCAGGGTTTTAAGGACAGACCCTGGAACAGGTCTTTGAGTGCAGGGTTTTAAGGACAGACCCTGGAACAGGTGCAGGGTTTTAAGGACAGACCCTGGAACAGGTCTTTGAGTGCAGGGTTTTAAGGACAGACCCTGGAACAGGTGCAGGGTTTTAAGGACAGACCCTGGAACATGTGCAGGGTTTTAAGGACAGACCCTGGAACAGGTGCAGGGTTTTAAGGACAGACCCTGGAACAGGTGCAGGGTTTTGAGGACAGACCCTGGAACAGGTGCAGGGTTTTAAGGACAGACCCTGGAACAGGTGCAGGGTTTTAAGGACAGACCCTGGAACAGGTGCAGGGTTTTGAGGACAGACCCTGGAACAGGTGCAGGGTTTTAAGAACAGACCCTGGAACAGGTGCAGGGTTTTAAGGACAGACCCTGGAACAGGTGCAGGGTTTTAAGGACAGACCCTGGAACAGGTGCAGGGTTTTAAGGACAGACCCTGGAACAGGTGCAGGGTTTTAAGGACAGACCCTGGAACAGGTGCAGGGTTTTAAGGACAGACCCTGGAACAGGTGCAGGGTTTTAAGGACAGACCCTGGAACAGGTGCAGGGTTTTAAGGACAGACCCTGGAACAGGTCTTTGGGATGCAGGGTTTTAAGGTCATGAACTAGAAAAGGAAAACCCCTTATTTCGTGGAAAGGGTTTTAACAAGAAAGGAGCAGTGGACAGACCATTTAATCTCCTGCTGGGACTGCTGTTAATGTATTAAACTACTAAAGACCATTTCCAGAGAATGAGGCTGTTCCCTTTTCTACGAACTGCTCATTGGTCACAGTGTTTTCTAGAGGAGTCAGTCCTACTGTAGGGTCGATCCTACTGTAGGGTCGGTCCTACTGTAGGGTCGGTCCTACTGTAGGGTCAGTCTTACTGTAGGGTCGGTCTTACTGTAGGGTCGGTCCTACTGTAGGGTTGGTCCTGCTGTAGGGTCGGCCCTGCTGTAGGGTCGGTCTTACTGTAGGGTTGGTCCTACTGTAGGGTTGGTCCTACTGTAGGGTTGGTCCTACTGTAGGGTCGGTCCTGCTGTAGGGTCGGTCCTACTGTAGGGTCAGTGTTGCTGTAGGGTCAGTCCTGCTGTAGGGTCAGTCCTGCTGTAGGGTCAGTGTTGCTGTAGGGTCAGTGTTGCTGTAGGGTCAGTGTTACTTTAGGTTCAGTCCTGCTGTAGGGTCAGTCCTACTGTAGGGTCAGTCCTGATGTAGGGTCAGTCCTGCTGTAGGGTCAGTCCTGCTGTAAGGTCAGTCCTGCTGTAGGGTCAGTGTTACTTTAGGTTCAGTCCTACTGTAGGGTCAGTCCTGCTGTAGGGTCAGTCCTACTGTAGGGTCAGTCCTGCTGTAGGGTCAGTGTTACTTTAGGGTCAGTCCTGCTGTAGGGTCAGTGTTACTGTAGGGTCAGTCTTACTCTAGGGTCAGTCCTACTGTAGGGTCAGTCTGTCATCTTCACGTTGTCCTCTCTGTATCCTCTGGTTTTAGGGAGGAGGACGTCGCCACGGTGAGGACCCACAGAAACCAGCTCTGTGATTGGCTAGGAGTACAGAAGCCCCAGCTCGTTGCCAAGGTAACCATTTTGAGAACTGCTAATCAAAAAATCGTCGGTTTGTTCTTTTTGCGCGTCGTGTGGATGGATGAATGAATCAATGATGGAATACTTTATTAGTCTGAAGGAATCAGATGTCTGGTCCTTTATGCCGGAAGTCAGGTGCTGCTACAGGTTGCAGAATAACATTCATATCAGGGTTGTGATATAAAGAGGCTTGTCTGTCTGTTAGTGAGGTTGACTGTTCCTCATTAGACCCAGATGCTTGCCTTTCCTCTGCCTGCCAAACCTTGATTCACTTTACTATGGAATTAGTCGAGAACGAGGTCTGCTCCGATAAGAGAGAACCTTTCAAAGATATGACCTTCGACTATTTATCAGAGTAAGGACTTGATTTAGTTTGTCTATGAAAATAAACGACAATATTAGCTACTTTTAGCTCCTTGACACTCAATATTGTACTTATTCTCGTTATTTTTTTAACTCTCTGTTTTGTTCCATAGGGTCCTGTCCAGTAGGCCCGGGGGAAACTATTCTCAGTAGGAACTGAAGAACTGTAGCACAGGATCCTTCAGGATGGCATTCTGTGTGACGCATCACAAAGTACAGCTGCACTTCTAAAAGGTCACAGCCTTCAGTGATGTTCCAAGACCCACACACTTTGCTACAGTACATTCTAATTGGAATGCTAGTATGGTCATGAAATGTATGGTAGTCTGGGTTCATCTGGGATTCGTCTGTCTGTCTGTCTGTCGACTGCAAAAGTAAAAAAAGAACAAAAACAATCTGTCAATAAACAAACAGAAGCTGCATCATGATTTTCCCGTTTCCAATTTATTCACTTTTTTTAGAGAGGAAAAGAGAAACACTGTCATGACAGACTTAAGGAGAGAGAGACCAGGAGAATAGGACGAGGAATGAGAGAGAGAGGAGGGAGAACAAGAATATAGGAGAGAACAAGAATATAGGAAGAGGAATGAAAGAGAGAGGAGAGAGAACAAGAATATAGGATGAGGAATGAAAGAGAGGAGAGAGAACAAGAATATAGGATGAGGAATGAAAGAGAGAGAACAAGAATATAGGATGAGGAATGAAAGAGAGAGGAGAGAGAACAAGAATATAGGATGAGGAATGAAAGAGAGGAGAGAGAACAAGAATATAGGATGAGGAATGAAAGAGAGAGAACAAGAATATAGGATGAGGAATGAAAGAGAGAGAACAAGAATATAGGATGAGGAATGAAAGAGAGAGAACAAGAATATAGGATGAGGAATGAAAGAGAGAGAACAAGAATATAGGATGAGGAATGAAAGAGAGGAGAGAGAACAAGAATATAGGATGAGGAATGAAAGAGAGAACAAGAATATAGGATGAGGAATGAAAGAGAGAGAACAAGAATATAGGATGAGGAATGAAAGAGAGAGAACAAGAATATAGGATGAGGAATGAAAGAGAGAGAACAAGAATATAGGAAGAGGAATGAAAGAGAGAACAAGAATATAGGATGAGGAATGAAAGAGAGAGAACAAGAATATAGGATGAGGAATGAAAGAGAGAGAACAAGAATATAGGAAGAGGAATGAAAGAGAGAACAAGAATATAGGATGAGAAATGAAAGAGAGAGAACAAGAATATAGGATGAGGAATGAAAGAGAGGAGAGAGAACAAGAATATAGGATGAGGAATGAAAGAGAGGAGAGAGAACAAGAATATAGGATGAGGAATGAAAGAGAGAACAAGAATATAGGATGAGGAATGAAAGAGAGAACAAGAATATAGGATGAGGAATGAAAGAGAGAGAACAAGAATATAGGATGAGGAATGAAAGAGAGGAGAGAGAACAAGAATATAGGATGAGGAATGAAAGAGAGGAGAGAGAACAAGAATATAGGATGAGGAATGAAAGAGAGAACAAGAATATAGGATGAGGAGGGAGAGAGAGAGAGGACAAGAATATAGGATGAGGAGGGAGGGAGAGGACAAGAATATAGGATGAGGAGGGAGAGAGAGAGGACAAGAATATAGGATGAGGAGGGAGGGAGAGAGAGGTGATCCTAATAAAAATAAAGTCTTTCAGCAGCCTTGCATTTCTGAGATAGCAGGGTGAGAGGGAATTTGCCCGTCAGCACATTTGATAGTGAGAATCTCTTCTCCCCCCCCCCCCCCCCCCCCCTTCTCTCCCACCCTGTCTCCTCTCCTCTGACATGCTACACATTCCGCAGTAGAGCAGTGATAATACCCCTTAAATACCCATTAAATCTGTACCTTATGTCATCCAATCTGAGCATGGCCAGCTGTAGACATGAGGAGTTTTCCCTCTGCTTATAGTTTCAACTGACAGGGACATGGAGTTTTCCCTCTGCTTATAGTTTCAACTGACAGGGACATGGAGTTTTCCCTCTGCTTATAGTTTCAACTGACAGGGACATGGAGTTTTCCCTCTGCTTATAGTTTCAACTGACAGGGACATGGAGTTTTCCCTCTCCTTATAGTTTCAACTGACAAGGACATGGAGTTTTCCCTCTCCTTATAGTTTCAACTGACAGGGACATGGAGTTTTCCCTCTCCTTATAGTTTCAACCTACAGGGACATGGAGTTTTCCCTCTGCTTATAGTTTCAACTGACAGGGACATGGAGTTTTCCCTCTGCTTATAGTTTCAACTGACAGGGACATGGAGTTTTCCCTCTGCTCATAGTTTCAACTGACAGGGACATGGAGTTTTCCCTCTGTGCTTAACTGACAGGGACATGGAGTTTTCCCTCTCCTTACAGTTTCAACTGACAGGGACATGGAGTTTTCCCTCTGTGCTTAACTGACAGGGACATGGAGTTTTCCCTCTGTGCTTAACTGACAGGGACATTGAAGAGCATGTGCACTACTAGCAAACGCAACAGCAGTTTATTGTTGTGACAGGCTGCTAGTTGTTTTTAACCCAGGTCATCTATCCATGGAAGTTACATCAACAAATCAGGCTCTGTTGTCGTGTGTGAGTCATTTAGAGGAGGGGGGGGGGGGGGAGTGCCTTTGACGTTCATTCAGTCCATAGCTTGTATCTGCTGTGTTTTTGTCATTCAGTATCTAGGTGCTTGTTGTGACAGGCTGCTAGTTGTTTTTAACCCAGGTCATCTATCCATGGAAGTTACATCAACAAATCAGGCTCTGTTGTCGTGTGTGAGTCATTTAGAGGAGGGGGGGGGGGGGGGAGTGCCTTTGACGTTCATTCAGTCCATAGCTTGTATCTGCTGTGTTTTTGTCATTCAGTATCTAGGTGCTTGTTGTGACAGGCTGCTAGTTGTTTTTAACCCAGGTCATCTATCCATGGAAGTTACATCAACAAATCAGGCTCTGTTGTCGTGTGTGAGTCATTTAGAGGAGGGGGGGGGGGGGGAGTGCCTTTGACGTTCATTCAGTCCATAGCTTGTATCTGCTGTGTTTTTGTCATTCAGTATCTAGGTGCTTGTTGTGACAGGCTGCTAGTTGTTTTTAACCCAGGTTATCTATCCATGGAAGTTACATCAACAAATCAGGCTCTGTTGTAGTGTGTGAGTCATTTAGAGGAGGGGGGGGGGGGGGGGGAGTGCCTTTGACGTTCATTCAGTCCATAGCTTGTATCTGCTGTGTTTTTGTCATTCAGTATCTAGGTGCTTGTTGTGACAGGCTGCTAGTTGTTTTTAACCCAGGTCATCTATCCATGGAAGTTACATCAACAAATCAGGCTCTGTTGTCGTGTGTGAGTCATTTAGAGGAGGGGGGGGGGGGGGAGTGCCTTTGACGTTCATTCAGTCCATAGCTTGTATCTGCTGTGTTTTTGTCATTCAGTATCTAGGTGCTTGTTGTGACAGGCTGCTGGTTGTTTTTAACCCAGGTTATCTATCCGTGGAAGTTACATCAACAAATCAGGCTCTGTTGTAGTGTGTGAAAGTCATTTAGAGGAGGGGGGGGGTGAGTGCCTTTGACGTTCATTCAGTCCGTAGCTTGTATCTGCTGTGTTTTTGTCATTCAGTATCTAGGTACTTGTTGTGACAGGCTGCTAGTTGTTGTGTCTTCGAACGCTAGCTGTCCTTGTACGTAGGAAAACAACAAACAGAATGTTTCTTTCATTGTATTTGGGTTTTAGGACATTTTGTCAAAAAATATATACACTGCTCCAAAAAATAAAGGGAACACTAAAATAACATCCTAGATCTGAATGAATGAAATATTATTATTAAATACTGTTTTCTTTACATAGTTGAATGTGCTGACAACAAAATCACACAAAAATTATCAATGGAAATCAAATTTATCAACCCATGGAGGTCTGGATTTGGAGGCACACTCAAAATTAAAGTGGAAAACCACACTACAGGCTGATCCAACTTTGATGTAATGTCCTTAAAACAAGTCAAAATGAGGCTCAGTAGTGTGTGTGTGGCCTCCACGTGCCTGTATGACCTCCCAACAACGCCTGGGCATGCTCCTGATGAGGTGGCGGATGGTCTCCTGAGGGATCTCCTCCCAGACCTGGACTAAAGCATCCACCAACTCCTGGACAGTCTGTGGTGCAATGTGGCGTTGGTGGATGGAGCGAGACATGATGTTCCAGATGTGCTCAATTGGATTCAGGTCTGGGGAACGGGCGGGCCAGTCCATAGCATCAATGCCTTCCTCTTGCAGGAACTGCTGACACACTCCAGCCACATGAGGTCTAGCATTGTCTTGCATTAGGAGGAACCCAGGATCAACCGCACCAGCATATGGTCTCACAAGGGGTCTGAGGATCTCATCTCGGTACCTAATGGCAATCAGGCTACCTCTGGCGAGCACATGGAGGGCTGTGCGGCCCCCCAAAGAAATGCCACCCCACACCATGACTGACCCACCGCCAAACCGGTCATGCTGGAGGATGTTGCAGGCAGCAGAACGTTCTCCACGGCGTCTCCAGACTGTCACGTCTGTCACATGTGCTCAGTGTGAACCTGCTTTCATCTGTGAAGAGCACAGGGCGCCAGTGGCAAATTTGCCAATCTTGGTGTTCTCTGGCAAATGAAAAACGTACTGCACGGTGTTGGGCTGAAAGCACAACCCCCACCTGTGGACGTCGGGCCCTCATACCACCCTCATGGAGTCTGTTTCTGACCGTTTGAGCAGACACATGCACATTTGTAGCCTGCTGGAGGTCATTTTGCAGGGCTCTGGCAGTGCTCCTCCTGCTCCTCCTTGCACAAAGGCGGAGGTAGCGGTCCTGCTGCTGGATTGTTGCCCTCCTACGGCCTCCTCCACGTCTCCTGATGTACTGGCCTGTCTCCTGGTAACGCCTCCATGCTCTGGACACTACGCTGACAGACACAGCAAACCTTCTTGCCACAGCTCGCATTGATGTCCCATCCTGGATGAGCTGCACTACCTGAGCCACTTGTGTGGGTTGTAGACTCCGTCTCATGCTACCACTAGAGTGAAAGCACCACCAGCATTCAAAACATCAGCCAGGAAGCATAGGAACTGAGAAGTGGTCTGTGGTCCCCACCTGCAGAACCCCTCCTTTGTTGGGGGTGTCTTGCTAATTGCATATAATTTCCACCTGTTGTCTATTCCGTTTGCACAACAGCATGTGAAATTTATTTGTCAATCAGTGTTGCTTCCTAAGTGGACAGTTTGATTTCACAGAAGTGTGACTGACTTGGAGTGACATTGTGTTGTTTAAGTGTTCCCTTTATTTTTTTGAGCAGTGTACATATATTTAAAATGATAGTTATACCCACAATTCATCTTATTTCTGTCGCGTGTACAACGTTTTTTGTTTCTTTCAGCCGTGAACACGTCTCCTAGTAGAGGGTTTATTTGAAGCCTCATCTGTTTGAGTTGTCATCAGTAACCAGTGAGTTGTCCAGCCTGCCTCCATTCCTCTCCGTGACCTGTCATCAGTAACCATTAACCAGTGAGCTGTCCAGCCTGCCTCCGTTCCTCTCCGTGACGTGTCATCAGTAACCATTAACCAGTGAGCTGTTTACCCTCAGACAGCCACTAAAGAAGTAGTCATTTTGTCTTTCGTTGTCAGTTTGGGTTCCACGCCTGTTTGCCCTGGTTAATTACGTCCTCTCTGCTTGGCCGGTAGAGGTCAGGGGTTAGACGGGATGACCTGTGACCTTCCTCTGGCCCCTCTGAGTAGTGTGAAGGTGGGGGGGGGGGGGGGTCTATGCTTGGTAGAACGTCAACATCCCAAGCCTTCAGTATAGAATATACCCAGTGGTGAGGATAATGGTCAGCTGTGGGTACAGCTGGGCTGGAAGGCATGTCTGGAAGTCTTCCACCCCTCCACCGTGTGTGTGTGTGTGTGTGTGTGTGTGTGTGTGTGTGTGTGTGTGTGTGTGTGTGTGTGTGTGTGTGTGTGTGTGTGTGTGTGTGTGTGTGTGTGTGTGTGTGTGTGTGTGTGTGTTTTTTTCCTGTGCAGCTCTACTTTCTCTGGGCTCAGCCATTCTCTCCCCAGCTGACTGTTCAGCTGTCACTAGCACTTGTCCTCTGACGAACTGTTGTCACAACACACACACACACTAATGCTCCACAACACACACTAATGCTCCACAACACACTAATGCTCCACAACACACACACACTACTGCCTAAACACCTAATGGTTACACATGGACACAACACCACCCACAGTGGTGTAAAGTACTTAAGTAAAAATACTTTTAAGTACTACTTAAGTCGTTTTTGGGGGAATCTGTACTTTACAATTTATATTTTTGACAACTTTTACTTCACTACATTCCTAAAGAAAAGGATGTACTTTTTACTCCGTACATTTTCCCTGACACCCAAAAGTACTCGTTACATTTTGAATGCTTAGCAGGACAGGAAAATTATCCAATTTATGTATTTATCAACAGAACATCCCTGGTCATCTCTACTGCCTCTGATCTGGCGGACTCACTAAACAGAGAACATCCCTGGTCATCTCTACTGCCTCTGATCTGGAGGACTCACTAAACAGAGAACATCCCTGGTCATCCCTACTGCCTCTGATCTGGCAGACTCACTAAACAGAGAACATCCCTGGTCATCTCTACTACCTCTGATCTGGTGGACTCACTAAACAGAGAACATCCCTGGTCATCCCTACTGCCTCTGATCTGGCGGACTCACTAAACAGAGAACATCCCTGGTCATCTCTACTGCCTCTGATCTGGAGGACTCACTAAACAGAGAACATCCCTGGTCATCCCTACTGCCTCTGATCTGGCAGACTCACTAAACAGAGAACATCCCTGGTCATCTCTACTGCCTCTGATCTGGAGGACTCTCTAAACAGAGAACATCCCTGGTCATCCCTACTGCCTCTGATCTGGAGGACTCACTAAACAGAGAACATCCCTGGTCATCCCTACTGCCTCTGATCTGGAGGACTCTCTAAACAGAGAACATCCCTGGTCATCTCTACTACCTCTGATCTGGTGGACTCACTAAACAGAGAACATCCCTGGTCATCTCTACTGCCTCTGATCTGGCAGACTCACTAAACAGAGAACATCCCTGGTCATCTCTACTACCTCTGATCTAGCGGACTCACTAAACAGAGAACATCCCTGGTCATCTCTACTACCTCTGATCTAGCGGACTCACTAAACAGAGAACATCCCTGGTCATCTCTACTGCCTCTGATCTGGCAGACTCACTAAACAGAGAACATCCCTGGTCATCTCTACTACCTCTGATCTAGCGGACTCACTAAACAGAGAACATCCCTGGTCATCCCTACTGCCTCTGATCTGGCGGACTCACTAAACACAAATGCTTAGTTTGTTAAATATGTTGTGTTGGAGTGAGCCCCTGGCTATCAATAATAAAATTAAAATGGTGTCGTCTGGTTTGCTTAATATAAGGAATACGAAATGATTTATACTTGTTTACTTTTGATACTATATATGTAAAACCAAATACTTTTAGACTTTTACTCAAGTAGTGTTTTACTGGGTGACTTTTACTCAAGTAGTGTTTTACTGGGTGACTTTTACTCAAGTAGTGTTTTACTGGGTGACTTTTACTCAAGTAGTGTTTTACTGGGTGACTTTCACTTTTACCCCTGCCCCCCTCCTCTTCCTACCCCTGCCCCCCCCCCCCTCTTCCTACCCCTGCCCCCCCTCTGTTACACCCCACCTTGTCCTCCTCTTCCTACCCCTGCCCCCCCTCTGTTACACCCCACCTTGTCCTCCTCTTCCTACCCCTGCCCCCCCTCTGTTACACCCCACCTTGTCCTCCTCTTCCTACCCCTGCCCCCCCTCTGTTACACCCCACCTTGTCCTCCGCTTCCTACCCCTGCCCCCCCTCTGTTACACCCCACCTTGTCCTCCTCTTCCTACCCCTGCCCCCCCTCTGTTACACCCCACCTTGTCCTCCTCTTCCTACCCCTGCCCCCCCTCTGTTACACCCCACCTTGTCCTCCTCTTCCTACCCCTGCCCCCCCTCTGTTACACCCCACCTTGTCCTCCTCTTCCTACCCCTGCCCCCCCCCTCTGTTACACCCCACCTTGTCCTCCTCTTCCTACCCCTGCCCCCCCTCTGTTACACCCCACCTTGTCCTCCTCTTCCTACCCCTGCCCCCCCTCTGTTACACCCCACCTTGTCCTCCTCTTCCTACCCCTGCCCCCCCTCTGTTACACCCCACCTTGTCCTCCTCTTCCTACCCCTGCCCCCCCTCTGTTACACCCCACCTTGTCCTCCTCTTCCTACCCCTGCCCCCCCTCTGTTACACCCCACCTTGTCCTCCTCTTCCTACCCCTGCCCCCCCTCTGTTACACCCCACCTTGTCCTCCTCTTCCACCCCTGCCCCCCCTCTGTTTCACCCCATCTTGTTCCTCCTCTTCCACCCCTGTCATCTATATCTCTGTCTGTATTTATATGGTTATATCCAGAATGTGTCTCCTCTCTCTTTCTGAAAGTCGTGACATAGGGTCAGGGGTCGGCGGGGGGGGGGGGGGGGGGGGTCAGTCTGGTTGCTATGACGACGTCCCACGGTGACACAAAGCTCATTGGACTGTGCAAACAGCCGATCCCGATCCAGGGTCTCACCCTGACACTGAGTGAAGGAGTTTGGGGGGGGGGGGGACACGGTGCTCTCCCTTGGTTACGGGGTCTTTAGTTACAGTCAGACAACAGGGTTGTGATTAAAGATAGGATGTATTGAACTCACACACAAAGCATTCAAACCCCATTATGATAATATACAGCTATTGTTATTGTTATTTTGTCACTTTCAGTTCCGTTTCTCCTCCATGTCTTGTCTCAGTCAATGTGACGGTGATGATGAGTATGAGAGAAAGATGCCAAAAACTCAGAGAGAAGAGGAAGAGCGAGATGTGAGAGGAGGGATGAAAACAGCCAGGGGTGGCTGAGCAGGCCAGCTGGAAGGAGTGGGATGAATTTGAAACCAAAGCTCGACCGACACACAGTCCAAAACTCAGAGTGCATGGTTTACACTGTTCATAACCAGGCCACTGAATGACATCTGACGTTTTTCTAGACTGTAAACGTATTAAAGAGAGACTTCTGGTATTTTATTTTTTACATTTGAACCTTTATTTAACCAGGCAAGTCAGTTACGAACAAATTCTTATTTTACAATGACAGCCTACCGGGGAACAGTGGGTTAACTGCCTTGTTCAAGGGCAGAACGACAGATTTTGACCTCGTCAGCTCGGGGATTCGATCCAGCAACCTTTTACTGACTGAGTTCTGTATCTGACTTTTAGACCCGTAGTTTGAATATTCAACGTGTGAATTTCATTTTTTATTTTTTTTAATCGGTGGGTCAACTCTGATTGCCTGTCGCCGTGGAAAAAAAGTAGCGCTTCTTTTTAATACATTTTGTCCTCAAAAGGAGGGTAAACTTAATTTACTTCCATTAACCCTCTACTGAACTGTTCCTATCTGAATGGCAGTGAGGCTGAACTTCAAGACAGACGCACCAGCCAAACCTCACTATAATACACAGACCAACAATACACCAGCCAAACCTCACTATAATACACAGACCAACTATACACCAGCCAAACCTCACTATAATACACAGACCAACAATACACCAGCCAAACCTCACTATAATACACAGACCAACAATACACCAACCAAACCTCACTATAATACACAGACCAACAATACACCAACCAAACCTCACTATAATACACAGACCAACAATACACCAGCCAAACCTCACTATAATACACAGACCAACAATACACCAGCCAAACCTCACTATAATACACAGACCAACAATACACCAGCCAAACCTCACTATAATACACAGACCAACAATACACCAGCCAATCACAAAGCCATGGTGACCATCATGAGAAAGTTGTTGTCCTTTTTGACAGGGCCTACGGTTGCCATGGAGCTGCTGCTGCCTAAATAGAACTGCAGCAGATTCTAGTAAATGAAGGAGGTGTGTGGTGGAGGAGGGGTGTGTGGTGGAGGAGGGGTGTGTGGTAGAGGAGGGGTGTGAGAAAGGGGTGATGTTGGTGTGAGTAAATAAAAGTGCTATTTGCAGCCCTGACATTGACAACTTCTTCTTGTTGGAGCCATACATCTCTGTTATTAGTCCTGCAGAGGACCCAGACAGAGCCTTCAATAGCAGATTCACACGCACACTCTCAGACACACACAAACACACACACACACTCTTAGACACACACACACTCTCAAATACACATACACAGACACAGACACACACACACACACACACACTCTCTGACACACACACACACACACACACACACACACACACACACACACACACACACACACACACACACACACACACACACACACACACACACACACACACACACACACACACACACACACACACACACACACACACACACACACACACACACACACACACACACACACACACACACACACACACACACACACACTCTCTCTGACACACACACACATTGCCTTGGCATTTTTCCTATTTTTTGTTGCCTTACAACCTGTAATTGATTTTTATTTGGATTTCATGTAATGGACATACACAAAATAGTCCAAATTGGTGAAGTGAAATGTAAAAGTGAACTTGTTTCAAAAAAGTTGAAAAGTGGTTTGTGTGTATGTATTCACCCGCTATGAAGCCCCTAAATAAGATCTGGTGCAACCAATTACCATCAGAAGTCACACAATTAGTTACAGTCTACCTGTGTACAATCTAAGTGTCACATGATCTGTCACATGATCTCAGTATATATATACCTGTTCTGAAAGGCCCCAGAGTCTGAAACACCACTAAGCAAGGGGCACCACCAAGCAAGCGGCACCATGAAGACCAAGGAGCTGTCCAAACAGGTCAGGGACAAAGTTGTGGAGAAGTACAGATCAGGGTTGGGTTAGAAAATGATATCCAAAATTTTGAACATCCCAAGGAGCGCTATTAAAACCATTATTAAAAAAGGGAAATAATAAGAATATGGAACCACAACAAACCTGCCAAGAGAGGGCCGCCCACCAAAACTCACGGACCAGGCAAGGAGGGCATTAATCAGAGGGACGAAAAAGAGACCAAGGATGACCCTGAAGGAGCTGCAAAGCTTCACAGCGGAGATTGGAGTATCTGTCCATAGGACCACTTTAAACCGTACACTCCACAGAGCTGGGCTTTACAGAAGATTGGCCAGAAAAAAAGCCATTGCTTAAAGAAAAAAATAAGCAAACACATTTGATATTTGCCAAAAGGCATGCGGGAGACCCTCCAAACATATGGAAGAAGGTTCTCTGGTTAGATGATACTAAAATTGAGCTTTGTTGCCATCAAGGAATACACGATGTCTGGCACATACCCAACACCTCTCATCACCCCGAGAACATCATCCCCACAGTAAAGCATGGTTGTGGCAGCATCATGCTGTGGCTATGTTTTTTATCGGCAGGGACTGGGAAACTGGTCAGAATTGAAGGAATGATGGATGGAGCTAAATACAGGGAGGTTCTTGAGGGAAACCTGTTTGTATTCCAGAGATTTGAGACTGAGACGGAGGTTCACCTTCCAGCAGGACAATGACCCTAAGCATACTGCTAAAGCAACACTCGAGTGATTTAAGGGGCAACATTTAAATGTATTGGAATTGCCTAGTCAAAGCCCAAACCTCAATCCAATTGAGAATCTGTGGAACGACTTAAAGATTGCTGGACACCAGCGGAACCCATCCAACTTGAAGGAGCTGGAGCAGTTTTGCCTTGAAGAATGGGCAAAAATCCCAGTGGCTAGATGTGCCAAGCTTATAGAGACATACCCAAGAGACTTGCAGCTGTAATTGCTGCAAAAGGTGACTCTACAAAGTATTGACTTTGTGGGGGTGAATAGTTAAGCATGCTCAAGTTTTCAGTTTTTTTGTTTTATTTCTTGTTTTATTCATAATAAAACATATTTAGCATCTTCAAAGTGGTAGGCATGTTGTGTCAATCAAATGATACAACCCCCCCCCCCAAAAAAAAAAAAATATTTTAATTCCAGGTAGTAAGGCAACAAAATAAGAAAAATGCCAAAGGGGGGTGAATACTTTCACAAGCCACTGTATTTTCCCTATAAATAATAGCTTGACTTACTTGTGATATTACCCAAATCAACTTCTGTGAAGGTTTGTTGTGACTATTATTAAGCTTTAGCTGCTGACTCTGACAGTTTAACTTGAGGTGATGAAGAATGTTCCAGGCCAACCAGAGCTACTCCTATAATTTAACAAAATATAACGCTTATCTTTATACAACATATTCTGAAATCAAATGTATTTATATAGCCCTTCGTACATCAGCTGATATCTCAAAGTGCTATACAGAAACCCAGCCTAAAACCCCAAACAGCAAGCAATGCAGGTGTTGAAGCACGTTGGCTAGGAAAAACTCCCTAGAAAGTCCAAAACCTAGGAAGAAACCTAGAGAGGAACCAGGCTATGTGGGGTAACAAGTCCTATTCTGGCTGTGCCGGGTGGAGATTATAACAGAACATGGCCAAGATGTTCAAATGTTCATAAATGACCAGCATGGTCAAATAATAAGGTAGTATTCTGTAAATCTATCTGTATAGCAGACGCAGTAGCCATCTATTATAAAGGAATACAAGTCGGATTAACCTCCTGTAAGTCTATCTGTATAGCAAACGCAGTAGCCATCTATTATAAAGAAATACAAGTCGGATTAACCTCCTGTAAGTCTATCTGTATAGCAGACGCAGTAGCCATCTATTATAAAGGAATACAAGTCGGATTAACCTCCTGCAAGTCTATCTGTATAGCAGACGCAGTAGCCATCTATTATAAAGAAATACAAGTCGGATTAACCTCTTCCAGGTATCCCGGTATTTCCTGTCCAAAACCAGAAGTGTCATTCTAAAGCATATTAATATGTCTGGATTTGATTGGAGCTTTGATCAACATGAACATTCTAACCTGATGCTACCTGAACCTGATGCTACCTGAGCCTGATGCTACCTGAACCTGATGCTACCTGAACCTGATGCTACCTGAGCCTGATGCTACCTGAACCCGATGCTACCTGAGCCTGATGCTACCTGAGCCTGATGCTACCTGAGCCTGATGCTACCTGAGCCTGATGCTACCTGAGCCTGATGCTATTTGAGCCTGATTGTACCTGAGCCTGATGCTAGCTGAACCCGATGCTACCTGAGCCTGATGCTACCTGAGCCTGATGCTACCTGAGCCTGATGCTACCTGAGCCTGATGCTACCTGAACCTGATGCTACCTGAGCCTGATGCTACCTGAACCTGATGCTACCTGAGCCTGATGCTACCTGAACCTGATGCTTCCTGAGCCTGATGCTACCTGAACCTAATGCTACCTGAGCCTGATGCTACTTGATTGAGCCTGATGCTACTTGAGCCTGATTCTACCTGAGCCTGATGCTACCTGAACCTGAACCTGAAGCTGATTCTACCTGAGCTTGATGCTACCTGAGCCTGATGCTACCTGAGCCTGATGCTACCTGAGCCATACATTAAAGACATTTAATGAGCCCCCCCCCAAAAAAAAATGATTGTGCCTTTAGGCACTACAGAAAAGCATAAAAGCCCATAGGTGTTGCTATGTTAAAAAACAAGATGACCCCCACAGCAGCCAGATGGAGATACACTACTGGTCAAAAGTTTGGACACAGCTACTCATTAAAACGTTTTTCTTTATTTGTACTATTTTCTACATTGTAGAATAATAGTGAAGACATCAAAACTATGAAATAACACATATGGAATCATGTAGTAACCATTAAAAGTGTCTTGTGTGTGAACATATGTGGAAACTCTCAAGACTGCTGGAAAAGCATTCCTCATGAAGGGTTGATACAGTTTTTGTTTTTGGTGGTTGTGAACATTATTTTAAGTAAATTATATGAAGGAGGAAAGAGAGAGAGGGGGAGATGGGGAGGAAGAGAGGGAGAGGGGGAGATGGAGAAAGGGGATGGTGAGGGGGAGGAGAGGGGGTAGGGGATGAAGAGAAGGAGTGGGGAGGGAGAGAGGGGGAGCTGGAGAAAGGAGATAGAGAGGGGGAGGAGGAGGAGAGGGGTAGGGGATGAAGAGAAGGAGTGGGGAGGGAGAGAGGGGGAGATGGAGAAAGGGGATAGAGAGGGGGAGGGGGAGGAGAGGGGGTAGGGGATGAAGAGAAGGAGAGGGGAGAGAGAGAGGGAGAGATGGAGAAAGGGGATAGAGAGGGGGAGGAGGAGAGGGGGAGATGGAGAAATGGGATAGAGAGGGGGAGGAGGAGAGGGGGTAGAGGAGGGAGAGAGGGGGAGGAGGAGAGGGGGTAGGGGATGAAGAGAAGGAGTGGTGGAGGGAGAGAAGACGAGGGGGAGAAGGAGAGGGAGAAAGAGGAAAGGAGAGAAGGGGGCCAACCTCGTACGACCACAAAACCACATCCCCTTTTCATAAGCAGACAGTCACAGGACAGGAGCCATTGGTAATATCAAGGAAGCCAACCACAGCAGTTGGTTGAGATATTACTGGTCGCCGTAGCGATCAGAGCACAATGGTAATACAACATTAAGTTGAAAGGATGTCAACAGATTGAGGAAACATATCTCTTCTTTAAAGGGATAAGTTAGCATAACGTCTGGGACAGTTTCTTTGAGGTATTACCGGCACAATGTGACTGTCAACCTTTGAAGTCTTTGGGTTCAGTGTAGTTTGGCCGTTCCGGTGTTTTGACTGCAGAGTAATCCCAACGGTACCTGACACACGCACACACACACACGCACGCACGCACGCACACTCCACACACACACACACACACACACACACACACACACACACACACACACACACACACACACACACACACACACACACACACACACACACACACACACACACACACACACACACACACACGCGGTACCTGTCAGCCAGAGTAAAACCTGAGTAATACTGATCTTATGAGGGCTGATTCCTTGAGATCAAGAGGGGCTTCACACACACACCGGCCCGTTCCACAGTTGAAAGATGGAGCAGAGCGGAGTTACAATCCCCTGACTAGTGCTGTGATAGTTGATATCTAGACAGGACTGTGGTGTGTCCCAACACCACCTTCTGCAGGAAACACCTAACACACACACACACACACACACACACACACACACACACACACACACACACACACACACACACACACACACACACACACACACACACACACACACACACACACACACACACACACACACACACACACACACACACACACACACACACACACACACACACACACACACGACACACAGGGCCCTAATCCCCCTGTACGTCTATGATCCTGTGACACACACACTCCTAGGGCCCCAGGCCCTTTGTACCTCTGACCCTACAGTGGAGGGTGAAGTGAGGGTAGAGGTGTGGGTGAGGCGGGGTGTGACGGAGGAGGAGGCTACAAGGTATTTCGTCTGTCTAGACACACAGTCCCCTTGGGGATTAGAGAGGCGCCTTGGCTCTCTGACTCTCTCTCTCTGGCTCTCTGACTCTCTCTCTCTGGCTCTCTGACTCTCTCTCTGGCTCTCTGACTATCTCTTTGGCTCTCTGACGCTCTCTCTGGCTCTCTGACTCTCTCTTTGGCTCTCTGACTCTCTCTCTGGCTCTCTGACTCTCTCTCTCTGGCTCTCTGACTCTCTCTCTCGGGCTCTCTGACTCTCTCTCTCTGGCTCTCTGACTCTCTCTCTGGCTCTCTGACTCTGACTCTCTCTGACTCTGGCTCTCTCTGACTCTCTCTCTATGACTCTCTCTGATGTTGTGTTTCCATAAGTGGATGAATTGGTCTAATTTAGCCTGTATGATAAAGCCTCAACTCTCTTCCAATTCAAATGACCCCCACCCCCCCCCCCTCCAAGTTAATAATGGCATTTATATTGTTTTGTGTGACTACAGCGGCAGCAATAAAACGCTAAAATAAAGACACGTTCTGACTGAGTGACGCATCAAAGCAGACAACCCGCCCTGTTTCGGTCATTACAATTCAAAACAGCATTCTAAAATAAATCACACACGCCTCGCTGGCCTTTGGTGAGTTTCGGTCTCTCTGCTCTCTGCTCTCTGCTCTCTACTCTCTACTCTCTGCTCTCTGCTCTCTGCTCTCTGCTCTCTACTCTCTACTCTCTACTCTCTACTCTCTACTCTCTTCTCTCTTCTCTCTTCTCTCTACTCTCTACTCTCTACTCTCTACTCTCTTCTCTCTTCTCTCTTCTCTCTTCTCTCTTCTCTCTTCTCTCTTCTCTCTTCTCTCTTCTCTCTTCTCTCTACGCTCTACTCTCTACTCTCTACTCTCTACTCTCTACTCTCTACTCTCTACTCTCTACTCTCTTCTCTCTTCTCTCTTCTCTCTACTCTCTACTCTCTACTCTCTACTCTCTTCTCTCTTCTCTCTACTCTCTACTCTCTACTCTCTACTCTCTTCTCTCTACTCTCTACTCTCTCTCTCCCATGTATCCTGTTGTATATAAGGACATCGGTGTCTATTGATGGTGAATACTCTCTACTCTCTCTCTACTCTCTCTCTACTCTCTACTCTCTTCTCTCTACTCTACTCTCTACTCTCTACTCTCTGCTCACTGCTCTCTCTCTCCCTTGTATCCTGTTGTATATAAGGACATCGGTGTCTATTGATGGTGAATACTGATAAAACACACTGAAATAAACCTCACATCATACATAACAGAAACAACAACAGGAAAATCAAGCCAGACAGAGTTCTGTGAACCTCCGATGTCAAGAGGTAGCAGAGTTGTACATTTCCTCCAATCAGCTGTCTACTTACTGGATTAGAGAAAAACGTCTCCTAATTTGGTGTGAGAAACAAAACAAATATTGAAGTTTAAATCACAAATCGAACCGCTGGCTGTGCTGCAGGACTGATGTGGGTTTGACTGTCAAGGTGAATCTAACGTTGTGGCCGAGGTGATGTTTAGAGGGAAACAGCAGGGTGCTGTCAGAACTAGGAGAAGGTTTGACTGTGTCCGTAGGCAGGCCCTGCTGCTGTGGCTCAGTTCAGTGTGGGTGGTGGCTGTGTCTCTGCTCGCTGGGGGCAGGGGACCACGTGCAGAACAGACACCACAACACAGAACTCCATTGATTCACACTAATCAGGGCTGGGAGGGGGGCTGAAAGGGGGTCGGGGAGAAGCGGTGCACGCGTGTGTGAAGTCAACACATTCCTCAGATTCCTCTACTTCCCTAAAGAGGCAGAAATGTCTCCATTACATTGAAGACTCGTTTTCTCTCTTCTTCCCTCTCTCTTCTCTCTCTCCAGGGGACCTCTTGCTCTCCCTCTCTCTTCTCTCTCTCTCTCTCTCCAGGGGACCTCTTTCTCTCCCTCTCTCTTCTCTCTCTCGCTCCAGGGGACCTCTTGCTCTTTCACTCTTTCTCTCTCTTTGGTTGGCCCTTCTTCTAGCTGCCAAGTGACTGTGCAGTTCGCTGCCTCTGCACTTACCAACAGCTTGTCTTTTTTTTTTCTCTTGTTCCGCCCACGAGACAGCGCCGACCCGGCTTCTGGACGGATCAGATCAGATGGCCAGCCCACGAGACAGCGCCGACCCGGCTTCTGGACGGATCAGATCAGATGGCCAGCCCACGAGGCAGCGCCGACCCGGCTTCTGGACGGATCAGATCAGATGGCCAGCCCACGAGACAGCGCCAACCCGGCTTCTGGACGGATCAGATCAGATGGCCAGCCCACGAGACAGCTCCGACCCGGCTTCTGGCTGGATCAGATCAGATGGCCAGCCCACGAGACAGCGCCAGCCCACGAGACAGCCCCGACCCGGCTTCTGGCTGGATCAGATCAGATGGCCAGCCCACGAGACAGCCCCGACCCGGCCTCTGGCTGGATCAGATCAGATGGCCAGCCCACGAGGCAGCTCCGACCCGGCTTCTGGACGGATCAGATCAGATGGGCGGCCCACGAGACAGCTCCGACCCGGCTTCTGGCTGGATCAGATCAGATGGCCAGCCCACGAGACAGCTCCGACCCGGCTTCTGGCTGGATCAGATCAGATGGCCAGCCCACGAGACAGCGCCGACCCGGCTTCTGGCTGGATCAGATCAGATGGCCAGCCCACGAGACAGCGCCGACCCGGCTTCTGGACGGATCAGATCAGATGGGCAGCGCAGCACAGAGAAGCCTATGTTTTCATTCACTGTGATCTGAACTGTATTGTCATCAGGGTCACACAGTGAGGTCCAGCTGCTGTGAGGGAGTAAGATTACTGTCAATCCTACAGTACTTATTCAGCAATGAATTGTCATAGTATTGACTCATTCTTCAGCCGACAGCCAAAGCGTTGTACGACAATGTATGGAAAATACAGTACTGTACAACAGATACTGTAAAAGAAAACTGTACCAAATTAAGGAGATGTACAGTAGCCTGAGAGAGAGAGAGAGAGAGAGAGAGAGAGAGAGAGAGAGAGAGAGAGAGAGAGAGAGAGAGAGAGAGAGAGAGAGAGAGAGAGAGAGAGAGAGAGAGAGACCCAGAGTTCTATTTAAACATTATGCTGAGGTGAGCTGGTCATTATGGAGGAAATGACATCACTCTTCAGAAGCCAGGACTGAATACGTCTGGACCCAGCAGCTACTCTGCTCACCCCTCTGTGATACACAGACACTCACTCACTCACAGAGAAAGGTGGCCTGAGAAGCCTGACAGGACAGACAGCTGTGCAGGAGAATACATTGTCAACGGCAAAGAGCCAACCGTTAGTTCTCCTGTCTTCTCTTCTCTTCCTCTGTTCCTGCTCTCCCCTCTCAGGAGCACAAGGAGAGAGAGAGAGAGGAGAGACAGAGAGGGGAGAGATACTGAGAGAGGAGAGACAGAGAGAGAGGAGAGACAGAAAAAGAGGAGAGATACTGAGAGAGGAGAGACAGAGAGAGAGGAGAGACAGCGAGGGGGAGGCAGAGAGAGTGTAAGAGAGAAAGAGAGTTACAGAGACGAAGACAGTTGAAAAGGGAGAGAAGGGGAGACAGAGAGAGAGTCAGGGAGAGGGAGACAGAGAGAGAGAGAGTCAGGGAGAGGGAGACAGAGAGAGGGAGCGAGTCAGGGAGAGGGAGACAGAGAGAGAGAGAGTCAGGGAGAGGGAGACAGAGAGAGAGAGCGAGTCAGGGAGAGGGAGACAGAGAGAGAGAGACAGAGAGAGAGAGGCAGGGAGAGGGAGACAGAGAGAGAGAGAGAGAGGGAGAGGGAGACAGAGAGTGAGAGGCAGGGAGAGGGAGACAGAGAGAGAGAGAGTCAGGGAGAGGGAGACAGAGAGAGAGAGAGTCAGGGAGAGGGAGACAGAGAGAGAGAGAGAGAGTCAGGGAGAGGGAGAGAGAGAGAGTCAGGGAGACATAGAGAGTCAGGGAGAGGGAGAGAGAGAGACAGGGAGAGAGAGAGAGAGTCAGGGAGAGGGAGAGAGGGAGAGAGAGTCAGGGAGACAGAGTCAGGGAGAGGGAGAGAGAGAGAGACAGGGAGAGGGAGAGAGACAGGGAGAGGGAGAGGGAGAGAGAGAGTCAGGGAGATGGAGAGAGAGAGAGAGTCAGGGAGACATAGAGAGTCAGGGAGAGGGAGAGAGAGAGAGAGTCAGGGAGAGAGTGAAAGAGAGTCAGGGATACATAGAGAGTCAGGGAGAGGGAGAGAGAGAGAGAGTCAGGGAGAGGGAGACAGAGAGAGAGAGAGAGTCAGGGAGAGAGGGAGACAGAGAGAGAGAGTCAGGGAGAGAGAGAGTCAGGGAGAGGGAGAGAGAAGGTTTTCAGCACAGCAGTGTATCCATAGGAACTCTGTTTGCATTTCCCAGTGAGTGATTCTGGGGCCTCTGGCATTCAGCTGGAATTCACACATTCAACTGAGCACACAGCGCTGTCTGGAATAGCAATTGTCTATTTGGGTCAACTTATTGAAAGACATTCGAGGTACATTTCCGTCTTGAGAGAAAAGCAGAGACAAAAAAGACTGCCTCTGAATGTTGTCTTGACAGACACAGCTACCAGGGCCTCTGAATGTTGTCTTAACAGACACAGCTACCAGGGTAGCATTAACAGCCTCTGGATGTTGTCTTGACAGACACAGCTACCAGGGTAGCATTAACAGCCTCTGGATGTTGTCTTGACAGACACAGCTACCAGGGTAGCATTAACAGCCTCTGGATGTTGTCTTGACAGACACAGCTACCAGGGCCTCTGAATGTTGTCTTGACAGACACAGCTACCAGGGCCTCTGAATGTTGTCTTAACAGACACAGCTACCAGGGCCTCTGAATGTTGTCTTGACAGACACAGCTACCAGGGTAGCATTAACAGCCTCTGAATGTTGTCTTGACAGACACAGCTACCAGGGTAGCATTAACAGCCTCTGGATGTTGTCTTGACAGACACAGCTACCAGGGCCTCTGAATGTTGTCTTGACAGACACAGCTACCAGGGCCTCTGAATGTTGTCTTGACAGACACAGCTACCAGGGCCTCTGGATGTTGTCTTGACAGACACAGCTACCAGGGCCTCTGAATGTTGTCTTGACAGACACAGCTACCAGGGTAGCATTAACAGCCTCTGGATGTTGTCTTGACAGACACAGCTACCAGGGTAGCATTAACAGCCTCTGGATGTTGTCTTGACAGACACAGCTACCAGGGCCTCTGAATGTTGTCTTGACAGACACAGCTACCAGGGCCTCTGGATGTTGTCTTGACAGACACAGCTACCAGGGCCTCTGAATGTTGTCTTGACAGACACAGCTACCAGGGTAGCATTAACAGCCTCTGGATGTTGTCTTGACAGACACAGCTACCAGGGTAGCATTAACAGCCTCTGGATGTTGTCTTGACAGACACAGCTACCAGGGCCTCTGAATGTTGTCTTGACAGACACAGCTACCAGGGCCTCTGGATGTTGTCTTGACAGACACAGCTACCAGGGCCTCTGAATGTTGTCTTGACAGACACAGCTACCAGGGTAGCATTAACAGCCTCTGGATGTTGTCTTGACAGACACAGCTACCAGGGTAGCATTAACAGCCTCTGGATGTTGTCTTGACAGACACAGCTACCAGGTTAGCATTAACAACCTCTGAATGTTGTCTTGACAGACACAGCTACCAGGGTAGCATTAACAGCCTCTGAATGTTGTCTTGACAGAAACAGCTACCAGGGTAGCATTAACAACCTCTGGTTGTTGTCTTGACAGACACAGCTACCAGGGTAGCATTAACAGCCTCTGAATGTTGTCTTGACAGAAACATCTACCAGGGTAGCATCAACAGCAGCATCTAGTGTGGTAGGCAGTGGCACACAGTTCAGAGATAAATAGCATTTAACTCTCTCTTTGTATTTAATTTGAGGGGAAAAGAAAATTGAAAAATGAGTCCTCTGGGAACACCGGATTAATTTTACATGCCAATCAAAGCTATAACTCCATTTCCAGATTCCTGTGCTCTTGTCCAGTGGCCAGTCATTCACAGTAGTGTATTCAGTGCAGTCAGTCTCTTCTCCTCTGTCCTCAGACTGGGGCTCTACGCTGAAACAAAGAGGCCTTTCACGTTGACCTTGACACACCACCACACCCCAACACCACAGGAACCAGGGGAAAGGAATACTGCCACCCCCCCCAACACTACAGGAACCAGAGGAGAGGAATACTGTCACCCCCCAACACCACAGGAACTAGAGGAGAGGAATACTGCCACCCCCCAACACCACAGGAACTAGAGGAGAGGAATACTGTCACCCCCCAACACCACAGGAACTAGAGGAGAGGAATACTGTCACCCCCCAACACCACAGGAACCAGAGGAGAGGAATACTGTCACCCCCCAACACCACAGGAACCAGGGGAGAGGAATACTGTCACCACCACACCCCAGGAACTAGAGGAGAGGAATACTGCCACCCCCCAACACCACAGGAACTAGAGGAGAGGAATACTGCCACCCCCCAACACCACAGGAACCAGGGGAGAGGAATACTGCCACCCCCCAACACCACGGGAACTACAGGAGAGGAATACTGACACCCCCCAACACCCCAGGAACTAGAGGAGAGGAATACTGTCACTCCCCCCCCCCCCCCAACACCACAGGAACTAGAGGAGAGGAATACTGTCACCCCCCAACACCACAGGAACCAGGGGAGAGGAATACTGTCACCACCACACCACAGGAACTAGAGGAGAGGAATACTGTCACCCCCCCCAACACCACAGGAACTAGAGGAGAGGAATACTGCCACCCCCCAACACCACAGGAACTAGAGGAGAGGAATACTGTCACCCCCCAACACCACAGGAACCAGGGGAGAGGAATACTGTCACCCCCCAACACCACAGGAACCAGGGGAGAGGAATACTGTCACCCCCCAACACCACAGGAACCAGAGGAGAGGAGAGGAATACTGTCACCCCCCAACACCCCAGGAACTAGAGGAGAGGAATACTGTCACCCCCCCCCCCCAACACCACAGGAACCAGGGGAGAGGAATACTGTCACCCCCCAACACCACAGGAACCAGGTGAGAGGAATACTGTCACCTCCCAACACCACAGGAACCAGAGGAGAGGAATACTGTCACCCCAAAACCACAGGAACCAGAGGAGAGGAATACTGTCACCCCAACACCACAGGAACCAGAGGAGAGGAATACTGTCACCCCCCAACACCACGGAACCAGAGGAGAGGAATACTGTCACCCCCCAACACCACAGGAACCAGGGGAGAGGAATACTGTCACCCCCCAACACCACAGGAACCAGAGGAGAGGAATACTGTCACCCCCCAACACCACAGGAACCAGAGGAGAGGAGAGGAATACTGTCACCCCCCAACACCACAGGAACCAGAGGAGAGGAATACTGTCACCCCCCAACACCACAGGAACCAGAGGAGAGGAATACTGTCACCCCCCAACACCGCAGGAACCAGAGGAGAGGAATACTGTCACCCCCCAACACCACAGGAACCAGAGGAGAGGAATACTGTCACCCCCCCAACACCACAGGAACCAGAGGAGAGGAGAGGAATACTGTCACCCCCCAACACCACAGGAACCAGGGGAGAGGAGAGGAATACTGTCACCCCAACACCACAGGAACCAGAGGAGAGGAATACTGTCACCCCCCAACACCACAGGAACCAGAGGAGAGGAATACTGCCACCCCCCAACACCACAGGAACCAGAGGAGAGGAATACTGTCACCCCCCCCAACACCACAGGAACTAGGGGAGAGGAATACTGTCACCCCCCCAACACCGCAGGAACCAGGGGAGAGGAATACTGTCACCCCCCCAACACCGCAGGAACCAGAGGAGAGGAATACTGTCACCCCCCAACACCACAGGAACCAGAGGAGAGGAAGAACACTCCATCTCTCTTTCTGTCTCTCTCTCTCTCTCTCCATCTCTCTCTCTGTTTTTCTCTCTCATTCTAACCAGTGATATTAATCTCCCCCAGAGTGACCAGTGCCTCCCAGCAGCCAGAGTCTGAGTGAAATCTGGAATTAGGGGTAATGTTTCCTATGGGAGGGGTCGGGGGCATCTGTTCAAACCAGAAACCTGGAGCTAAATAACCAGTAAGTTAGTAGATCTAGTGGCTCACTTCAAACCGTATCACTGAAGCGTTACAGATTGTGTGATAGACATGTAAACGTAGTAAATTACCGACAAATGCAGCATTCAGGGTGAATACAGGTTCTGCTAACGTTTAAAGGTAAATCACTCTGTAACGCTGAACATTACTGATGCAAAGACACTGACCTTAACTGTGACTCTGCACCGCCCTGCAAGGTGAGGAGACTAAACATTCATAACAGGAACCAGGAAAGTCTTCAATAGGAAATGACCAGGAACACTGAAGTCTGTCTGTGGGCGTTCTAGGTTGGTTTTGTCCTTGGTGATTTGGTTTGTGTAAATATAGTCACTTCACACACAAGACAAACACAATGGTCCAGGGAATAAAACCTTTCAATCACTGGAGAAGAGAGAGAAGAAGGGATGAGCCACAGGCCAAAAGAAAGGCTGACAGCTGTAGTACACCATGTCCAACAAGAGACAAAATGGATGCCTTTACTCTTATATATCATACAACAGTTACTGTCACAGACTTACTATCAACTCTACCACTTTCTCTAGCACTTTACAGCTTCAACTACCTCAGTAACAGACACACACAGGGCCAGTCATTGGCACCAGGCACGTGCTCGACACATACAGGAAGTGGGCTGTGGCCCGCAGGGAGGCATGTGCTGTAATTAACTTCATGTTTCCCAGATGGTTGTTTATTTACCCAGCAGCCCCAGCAGGCAGGCAGAACAGGAGTATAACAGGCAGCCCAAGCAGGCCGACAGGCAGCAGAAAGTGAGTCTTCTGTCATGGACTATGATTTTAACACCAAACAGAGCGGACCTGATCCATGCTGTCTTCTCAGAGGCGACAGAAACCACCCACAATACACCCTGCCTGACACTCAAAATTCAGATCCTTCTCTTCAAATGGATGCTAAACAAGAACCATTGATTTCGAAGTTTAACAAACCATACAACTCTGTGCACAAGGGCCTACTTTGAACAATTTACCTCTGAAAGTTACCCAGTACCCGTTTTTTAAAAAGGTATGGAAGTGGTTCTGTGCCAACAATAAAAAGGGGTTTAAGGCGCCCTGTGTACGGAGACAGAAATCACTCCGCCAATTCCTGGCTGAAACAATCTTAGTTTTCCTCATTTCAGTTTGTGATAAAATGTGTGAGTATATTGTAGAAAATGTAAATCTAATTGTATTGGTCACATAGCAGATGTTAATGTGAGTGTAGAGAAATGCTTGTGCTTCTAGTTCTGACCGTGCAGTAATAACCAACGAGTAATCTAACTATTTCACAACAACTACCTTACCTTTACAAGTGTAAAGGAATGAATGAGAATATGTACATATAAATATATTGATGAGTGATGGCCGTGCAGCATAGGCAAGATGCAGTAGATGGTATAGAGTACAGTATATACATATGAGATGAGTAATGTAAGGTATGTAAACATTATATAAAGTGGCTAGTGATACATTTATTACATCCAATGTTTAATTATTAAAGTGGCTAGAGATTTGAGTCAGTGTGTTGGCAGCAGCCACTCAATGTTAGCGATGGCTGTTTAACAGTCTGATGGCCTTGAGATAGAAGCTGTTTTTCAGTCTCTCGGTCCCAGCTTTGATGCACCTGTACTGACCTCGCCTTCTGGATGATAGCGGGGTGAACAGGCAGTGGCTCGGGTGGTTGATGTCCTTGATGATCTTTTTGGCCTTCCTGTGACATCGGGTCCTGTAGGTTTCCTGGATGGCAGGTATTTGCCCCCGGTGATGCGTTGTGCAGACCTCACTACCCTCTGGAGAGCCTTACGGGTGTGGTCGGAGCAGACCTCACTACCCTCTGGAGAGCCTTACGGGTGTGGACGGAGCAGACCTCACTACCCTCTGGAGAGCCTTACGGGTGTGGACGGAGCAAACCTCACTACCCTCTGGAGAGCCTTACGGGTGTGGTCGGAGCAGACCTCACTACCCTCTGGAGAGCCTTACGGGTGTGGTCGGAGCAGACCTCACTACCCTCTGGAGAGCCTTACGGGTGTGGTCGGAGCAGACCTCACTACCCTCTGGAGAGCCTTACGGTTGTGGTCGGAGCAGACCTCACTACCCTCTGGAGAGCCTTACGGGTGTGGTCGGAGCAGACCTCACTACCCTCTGGAGAGCCTTACGGGTGTGGGCGGAGCAGACCTCACTACCCTCTGGAGAGCCTTACGGTTGTGGTCGGAGCAGACCTCACTACCCTCTGGAGAGCCTTACGGGTGTGGTCGGAGCAGACCTCACTACCCTCTGGAGAGCCTTACGGTTGTGGGCGGAGCAGACCTCACTACCCTCTGGAGAGCCTTACGGGTGTGGTCGGAGCAGACCTCACTACCCTCTGGAGAGCCTTACGGTTGTGGGCGGAGCAGACCTCACTACCCTCTGGAGAGCCTTACGGTTGTGGTCGGAGCAGACCTCACTACCCTCTGGAGAGCCTTACGGTTGTGGGCGGAGCAGACCTCTCTACCCTCTGGAGAGCCTTACGGTTGTGGGCGGAGCAGACCTCACTACCCTCTGGAGAGCCTTACGGTTGTGGGCGGAGCAGACCTCACTACCCTCTGGAGAGCCTTACGGTTGTGGGCGGAGCAGACCTCACTACCCTCTGGAGAGCCTTACGGTTGTGGGCGGAGCAGACCTCACTACCCTCTGGAGAGCCTTACGGTTGTGGTCGGAGCAGACCTCACTACCCTCTGGAGAGCCTTACGGTTGTGGGCGGAGCAGACCTCACTACCCTCTGGAGAGCCTTACGGTTGTGGGCGGAGCAGACCTCACTACCCTCTGGAGAGCCTTACGGTTGTGGGCGGAGCAGACCTCACTACCCTCTGGAGAGCCTTACGGTTGTGGTCGGAGCAGACCTCACTACCCTCTGGAGAGCCTTACGGTTGTGGTCGGAGCAGTTGCCGTACCAGACGGTGATACAGCCCGACAGGATGCTCTTGTCCCATCCTCACTACCCTCTGGAGAGCCTTACGGTTGTGGTCGGTGCAGACCTCACTACCCTCTGGAGAGCCTTACGGTTGTGGTCGGAGCAGACCTCACTACCCTCTGGAGAGCCTTACGGGTGTGGTCGGAGCAGTTGCCGTACCAGGCGGTGATACAGCCCGACAGGATGATCTTGTCCCATCCTCACTACCCTCTGGAGAGCCTTACGGGTGTGGTCGGAGCAGACCTCACTACCCTCTGGAGAGCCTTACGGGTGTGGTCGGAGCAGTTGCCGTACCAGGCGGTGATACAGCCCGACAGGATGATCTTGTCCCATCCTCACTACCCTCTGGAGAGCCTTACGGTTGTGGTCGGAGCAGTTGCCGTACCAGGCGGTGATACAGCCCGACAGGATGATCTTGTCCCATCCTCACTGCCCTCTGGAGAGCCTTACGGTTGTGGTCGGAGCAGTTGCCGTACCAGACGGTGATACAGCCCGACAGGATGCTCTTGTCCCATCCTCACTACCCTCTGGAGAGCCTTACGGTCGTGGTCGGAGCAGACCTCACTACCCTCTGGAGAGCCTTACGGTTGTGGGCGGAGCAGTTGCAGTACCAGACGGTGATACAGCCCGACAGGATGCTCTTGTCCCATCCTCACTACCCTCTGGAGAGCCTTACGGTCGTGGTCGGAGCAGTTGCCGTACCAGGCGGTGATACAGCCCGACAGGATGCTCTTGTC